>NW_026042498.1:0-225067 GCF_023856365.1 Brienomyrus brachyistius | reverse complement strand
CCCACAGTCCAAAAACATGCTGAGGCTAATTGGAGTTGCTAAATTGCCCATAGGAGTGTATGCGTGAGTGAATAGTGTGTGAGTGTGCCCTGCGATGGGCTGGCCCGCCATCCTGAGTTGTTCCCTGTCTCGTGCCCATTGCTTCCGGGATAGGCTCCAGACCCCCCGCGATCCAGTAGGATAAGCGGTTTGGAAAATGGATGGATGGATGGATGGACAGTTTTCCATTTGAGGAATTAGCAAAAAACTGCAGTGCATGATGGGTAGGATCTAAAGGCTGCCTAACGCCCTTAATTTGTTTGCAATTTCGCCAGGTAGGCTACCTTCTTTAAACTGCGTTTTGCTAGACTACACATTTCGAGATGTTTTATTGTAGTCTTGGTAAATATATATATATAGTTTAGCCTAACCCAGCCACTTAAGGGAGCAAGCCAGCTCAGGTAGGTGCCAGTCCCAAGCCCGGATTAATGGAGAGGGTTGGCGTCAAGAAATAAAGAGAAATAAAGACAACTAATACTCCTAGTTTGCGAGATCTGACTGCAATGGCAGCACTGCTACAAGGGTGTGGATAAATCTATACAAATATCACCTGCATGCACATTACTTCTTTTACAATAACCAACTCCTGATCCATACTGTTAGTCGTGAAAAAAAAAACTATCGTGTACATAGAGGCCCTGTGTAAAAAGATAACTGCCAAGGAAAAGATCAAAAACATTTATTTCAAGGATACAAAGTTTTTATGGTCATGTACAGTGTACAGTGCAATTCTTATTTGATTAACTTGAATGTCTCCACAGACTAGACGATTAAACAAATAAAGCAGCGCAACATTACAATAACTAATAACAAATAAACAAAGCTCACGAGTACTATTACAGTATTTATATCATTTATTTAAACTTAATTTTACCAGGTAAATTAACTACAAAGCAGTTACCACTGCTTTACCTGCTTCTCGGGAGAAATAGCAGATATACGTCATGTATGTGACTAAATTCTTAAGCCAATAAGGGCAAAGTTGTGTCGTAATGGAGGCGGATCCAGTTTGTGCAGCCGGTTAAAGACACTACGGGCATGTAAATGGAGAACGAAATTATAGTTATACCGAATCTCCTACACACAATACCAAGGTTACCAACTTTGGTCAGCTGACCGGAGTGAGACGTTCAATTCCCGTAAGATATCTTTGCGCCAGACTGAGAGTCTGAAAACATGTCACACCAGATGCATGAGAGATGGAAACCTGGGATATTCAGTCGAATCAGATCAAATATGATGCTAAGTTAGTACTAAGTTAAAATATGTTCCGGACTTGTAACATGCACCCATGATTTGGAACAGTCAGCAGGCTGTCTCTGGCCACGCCCCCTACACTCGGTCCGGCCCCTGGCTTTTCCTGAATTCTGATTCCTTTAGATAAACATTGACTTCATTGATATTGTTATTGATTTATCGACAGACCATCATACTTTTTAGACGTTATAATAACAACACTCTATTGATCCCCAAAGAGAGAAATTCTCTCCTTGCCTGCCCCCTCTTACTGTCCATGATACACAAGCACATATGTAGAAAAACGTCAGCTTGGAAGCCAAGGCTGGACTTAACCTACTCTATTCTGGTATTCTGTTCTCCCAAGTAAGGCATCCCAAGTTCGAATCCAACTTCCGACAAAAGTTCTTCAATCGCTACAGCACAATTTGAGCCACTGATCGGCTTTAATTGCTTTGTTTTATTTTTGCGTTTCAGGCAAAACTACATAACACTTAAAGACACTTCGGGCATGCAAATGGAGAACGAAATTATAGTTATACCGAATCTCCTACACACAATACCAAGGTTACCAACTTTGGTCAGCTGGCCGGAGTGAGACGTTTCTCAGGCGCCAGCCTGAGAGTCTGAAAACACGTCACACCAGATGCATGAGAGATGGAAACCTGGGATATTCAGTCGAATCAGATCAAATATGATGCTAAGTTAGTACTAAGTTAAAATATGTTCCGCACTTGTAACATGCACCCATGATTTGGAACAGCAGCATACCTGTCAAGGTTTGGATTTGAAAATAAAGGAAATTTTCCGGCACCCGCCGTGAGCCATCCCACCACCGCAACCAGGCTCCAGTATCCCTTACATTTTAAGACAGGAAATATAAAATAATATAAATTATATAAAATATAATATAAATATAATATAAATATATAAAATATATAAAATATATTTTTGGCCACAACCGGGATTCGAACCCCGGTCTCCCGTGTGAAAGGCGGCGATCTTACCACTACACTATCCAGCAACTATATAATATAAGGGAGATTTACGGGAAAATACTAATACGGGAGGACGGCGGGAAAGAGAAGTAAAATACGGTAGTTTCCCGGCCAAAACGGGAATGAGATGGCTGTCTCTGGCCACGCCCCCTACAGTCGGTCCGGCCCCTGGCTTTTCCAGCGTGTTCGCGAAAACGACTTCATTATTTATCTGATTGATTTATCGACAGACCATCATACTTTTTAGACGTTATAATAACAACACTCTATTGATCCCCCTCTTACTGTCCATGATACACAATGACGAGACACATGTTCACTAATGACGAGAACTATTCTATTTTTCATGCCGGGTCCTTCAAATCTTACATTTACAAATCTTGTTCTTGTTCTCTGCTTTCTCGTTCCCGTAGATATATATTATTATACGGAGATTTACGGAGTCTTCAAAGACGGTCCGGCTCCAGCTCAAGGATCACTGTTGCTGTGGTGTAGATCAGCTGATCTGTTTCCAGCTTAGCTTATTTCTTATTTCTCAGGTCAGCTGCTCTTGTATTCAGCCTACATATATATGGGGCTTGGTACCCAATCTCGGAATGTGGGGATGTTGATATATATATTATATAAAATATAATATAAATATAAATATATAAAATATATAAAATATATTTTTGGCCATTCGAACCCCGGTCTCCCGTGTGAAAGGCGGCGATCTTACCACTACACTAAGTAAAATACGGTAGTTTCCCGGCCAAAACGGGAGACTTGACAGCCTGAGATGGCTTTTCCAGCGAAAACGACTTCATTATTTATCTGATTGATTTATCGACAGACCATCATACTTTTTAGACGTTATAATAACAACACTCTATTGATCCCCCTCTTACTGTCCATGATACACAATGACGAGACACATGTTCACTAATGACGAGAACTATTCTATTTTTCATGCCGGGTCCTTCAAATCTTACATTTACAAATCTTGTTCTTGTTAATCTTGTTATCGTTCCCGTAGATATATATTATTATACGGAGATTTACGGAGTCTTCAAAGACGGTCCAGCTCAAGGATCACTGTTGCTGTGGTGTAGATCAGCTGATCTGTAGTAGTCTTCTACGTACATCTTCTAGTAGACCTTCTGAGGGTACTTCACGCATTCTTGGTCGGAGGGTCCAGGTTTCCAGCTTAGCTTATTTCTTATTTCTCAGGTCAGCTGCTCTTGTATTCAGCCTACTAATATATATGGGGCTTGGTACCCAATCTCGGAATGTGGGGATGATGATATCTCCCCCCTGACCTGTCGTCCTGGCTCCCCCTTGTCGTAGCAATCGTGTTGTACCTCATCAATCTCTAGTTGTGATAGCAGTTGTTTCTGGCCACAACCGGGATTCGAACCCCGGTCTCCCGTGTGAAAGGCGGCGATCTTACCACTACACTATCCAGCAACTATATAATACAATATATAAAAAATATAATATAAATATAATATAAATATATAAAATATATAAAATATATTTTTGGCCACAACCGGGATTCGAACCCCGGTCTCCCGTGTGAAAGGCGGCGATCTTACCACTACACTATCCAGCAACTATATAATATAAGGGAGATTTACGGGAAAATACTAATACGGGAGGACGGCGCGAAAGAGAAGTAAAATACGGTAGTTTCCCGGCCAAAACGGGAGACTTGACAGCCTGAGATGGCTGTCTCTGGCCACGCCCCCTACAGTCGGTCCGGCCCCTGGCTTTTCCAGCGTGTTCGCGAAAACGACTTCATTTATTTTCTTATTGATTTATCGACAGACCATCATACTTTTTAGACGTTATAATAACAACACTCTATTGATCCCCCTCTTACTGTCCATGATACACAATGACGAGACACATGTTCACTAATGACGAGAACTATTCTATTTTTCATGCCGGGTCCTTCAAATCTTACATTTACAAATCTTGTTCTTGTTCTCTGCTTTCTCGTTCCCGTAGATATATATTATTATACGGAGATTTACGGAGTCTTCAAAGACGGTCCGGCTCCAGCTCAAGGATCACTGTTGCTGTGGTGTAGATCAGCTGATCTGTTTCCAGCTTAGCTTATTTCTTATTTCTCAGGTCAGCTGCTCTTGTATTCAGCCTACATATATATGGGGCTTGGTACCCAATCTCGGAATGTGGGGATGTTGATATATATATTATATAAAATATTATATAAATATAAATATATAAAATATATAAAATATATAAAATATATTTTTGGCCATTCGAACCCCGGTCTCCCGTGTGAAAGGCGGCGATCTTACCACTACACTAAGTAAAATACGGTAGTTTCCCGGCCAAAACGGGAGACTTGACAGCCTGAGATGGCTTTTCCAGCGAAAACGACTTCATTATTTATCTGATTGATTTATCGACAGACCATCATACTTTTTAGACGTTATAATAACAACACTCTATTGATCCCCCTCTTACTGTCCATGATACACAATGACGAGACACATGTTCACTAATGACGAGAACTATTCTATTTTTCATGCCGGGTCCTTCAAATCTTACATTTACAAATCTTGTTCTTGTTAATCTTGTTATCGTTCCCGTAGATATATATTATTATACGGAGATTTACGGAGTCTTCAAAGACGGTCCAGCTCAAGGATCACTGTTGCTGTGGTGTAGATCAGCTGATCTGTAGTAGTCTTCTACGTACATCTTCTAGTAGACCTTCTGAGGGTACTTCACGCATTCTTGGTCGGAGGGTCCAGGTTTCCAGCTTAGCTTATTTCTTATTTCTCAGGTCAGCTGCTCTTGTATTCAGCCTACTAATATATATGGGGCTTGGTACCCAATCTCGGAATGTGGGGATGATGATATCTCCCCCCTGACCTGTCGTCCTGGCTCCCCCTTGTCGTAGCAATCGTGTTGTACCTCATCAATCTCTAGTTGTGATAGCAGTTGTTTCTGGCCACAACCGGGATTCGAACCCCGGTCTCCCGTGTGAAAGGCGGCGATCTTACCACTACACTATCCAGCAACTATATAATACAATATATAAAAAATATAATATAAATATAATATAAATATATAAAATATATAAAATATATTTTTGGCCACAACCAGGATTCGAACCCCGGTCTCCCGTGTGAAAGGCGGCGATCTTACCACTACACTATCCAGCAACTATATAATATAAGGGAGATTTACGGGAAAATACTAATACGGGAGGACGGCGGGAAAGAGAAGTAAAATACGGTAGTTTCCCGGCCAAAACGGGAGACTTGACAGCCTGAGATGGCTGTCTCTGGCCACGCCCCCTACAGTCGGTCCGGCCCCTGGCTTTTCCAGCGTGTTCGCGAAAACGACTTCATTTATTTTCTTATTGATTTATCGACAGACCATCATACTTTTTAGACGTTATAATAACAACACTCTATTGATCCCCAAAGAGAGAAATTCTCTCCTTGCCTGCCCCCTCTTACTGTCCATGATACACAAGCACATATGTAGAAAAACGTCAGCTTGGAAGCCAAGGCTGGACTTAACCTACTCTATTCTGGTATTCTGTTCTCCCAAGTAAGGCGTGGGTTCGAATCCAACTTCCGACAAAAGTTCTTCAATCGCTACAGCACAATTTGAGCCACTTACGGCTTTAATTGCTTTGTTTTATTTTTGCGTTTCAGGCAAAACTACATAACACTTAAAGACACTACGGGCATGTAAATGGAGAACGAAATTATAGTTATACCGAATCTCCTACACACAATACCAAGGTTACCAACTTTGGTCAGCTGGCCGGAGTGAGACGTTCAATTCCCGTAAGATTTCTTTGCGCCAGCCTGAGAGTCTGAAAACACGTCACACCAGATGCATGAGAGATGGAAACCTGGGATATTCAGTCGAATCAGATCAAATATGATGCTAAGTTAGTACTAAGTTAAAATATGTTCCGCACTTGTAACATGCACCCATGATTTGGAACAGCAGCATACCTGTCAAGGTTTGGATTTGAAAATAAAGGAAATTTTCCGGCACCCGCCGTGAGCCATCCCACCACCGCAACCAGGCTCCAGTATCAACAACAACAAACAAACAAATTTATTTTTATATAGCGCATTATCACAACATTACATTGTCTCAAAGCGCTTTACAGTATCCTCACCCAAAGCCCCCAGTGAGTAAGCCATAGGCGACAGTGGCAAGGAAAAACTCCCTAGAAGGAAGAAACCTTGAGAGGGACCAGACTCAAAGGGGAAGCCCATCCTCCAGGGGCCGGCAGGGATAGTCAAATAGAGAGAGGAGAGCAAGGAAGATAAGCCAATGCCGAAGCCGAGTCTTCTTCCAATTGCCAGGCAACCAGAGGTAAGGCAGCGGGTCATACATGGAAGATCAGAACGGCGAGCTGGATGCAGGGACGTCACTGGTGGTGGTCGGGTGTGCTGGATATCTTGATAGATTGAGGTCTCCAGGCATCACCCCCAGGAGGAGTAGGGGAAATAAAATGTACAATTAGGCATAGTAGAGGAGGCTATTGGCAGTGCTAAAAGCTAGGTGAGTACAATATGAAGTGCAATCTGCAAGCTCCGGCAGATATGGCTATGGCAGCATCAGTAGGAGGGAGAGGCAAGTGGGAATGCCGGCATGGGGAGTCCCTGAAATGTCAGCACTCCAGTTCCACAAGAGATTGCAAAGCTAGAGTGACAGCACTGACAATCCAGTTCATCCAAAGCCAATGGCACCGATCCCCACCCAGCTCTACACCTCACACTACAGGTCTGCCTGGGAGTGAAGAGTTAGCTAGGGCTAGAACTAGTGTCCCTATACGCTAAACTAAACAGGTGTGTTTTTAGTCTGGACTTGAGTTTTTAGTCTGGACAGAGCACGTTACTGACACACACATCTTCTTCGCAATGTTGCACACCTCTTTAAAATTTGCCTTTGTGATCTCCGATTGCCTCAATCGGACATCATTAGTGCCGACGTGGATAACTATCTGAGAGTATTTACGTTTACTTTTAGCCAGCACTTTTAAATTTGCCGAGATGTCGGTCGCTCTGGCACCCGGGAGACAATTTACAATGGTCGCTGGAGTCGCTACTCTCACGTTTCTTAGAATAGAATCACCAATTATTAGAGCACTTTCAACAGGCGTCTCAGTGGGAGTTTCACTGAGTGGGGAGAACCTGTTGGAAACGCGGATAGGCGAATGGTGCCGGTGTAAGTTTGGTTTGGATTTGCGACTATGCCGCCGGGTCGTCACCCACTCGCCTTGCTGCGAAGGCTCTGCTGCCGGAGCAGGGGGAGACTTACTGGCTATCGCGGACATATCCGGAGCCGCTAATACTGAGTCAATAAAACTCTCATTCTCCTGAATGTTATGTAACGTCCGGATACGTCCCTCTAACACTACAATCTTCTCCGTCAGTCTAGCGACTAACTGACACTTCTCACATGTATAAATACCGCTAATGACTGGAGAAGAATAGCTAAACATATTACACTCAGAACACGGAACAGTAGACATGGCGTTGTACTTACGTAAACTGAGGCTGTAAGGCTGGAAGCACCTTCTTAATTGAACGAAGATCGTGGGTCGGTACTTGCGTAGGTGATTAATCCGTCGGGGTCTGGGAAATTTTATTTATTTATTTTGGAGGATTATTAATCTTGCGAAGCTTTTTCCCAATGACTTAACTCGAATTATTATTTAGGTGATATCTATGGTTTCAAAGTTCGCGCGCTAGCAGTCAGTATCACTCTCGCAGGAAACAGGAAACAACGGAAATGACCATGTGTATCCCTTACATTTTAAGACAGGAAATATAAAATAATATAAATTATATAAAATATAATATAAATATAAATATATAAAATATATAAAATATAAAATAACCATTTGTCATTTATTTTCTATTAATTTTTCATGTTCACTCATGCGGCTCTGTCATTCACTAATGACTTGGATTTTTCATGCCGACTGACATCGTTCCTTCCCCGTGGGAGACAAATCTTACAGAACGCGTGACCCATCCTGCTCCTCTTCAGGAAAGTAAATTCGTCATCTTCGTCATCACCCCTTAAAACAATTACTGAAGCGAGACGGCGCACGCGTTACGGCGACAGATTTAAATTGTGAGTGCACTATATCTCGTCGCAAATGGTGCTTAACCACGGCGGGTCTCAAGCACAGGAGACTCCCAATTTCTAAATGACACACACTTGGCTCACAGCGCAAAGTTGTGTTAAACTTGCTTTGTCTAAAGCAGGCACACACATACGAGTATGATCCTGATAGGTAACTAAGCTATCGGTCTTATGTCCAAGCGCAACATAATTTAGGTTAGAACCTCATAACAAGTATTCCCGTTCGCTAATAGAGAGATCTCTCCCAGGATATATAGAAACGGAGACACTCGTCCGAACTGAACCTGGAAACAAAGCGCTACATCTGAGAATCTCGTCAGACATAGGGTTAAAGTTTACTGCAGTTTAATACGAAAGAACTACAATGAAATCACCGAAAATAAAACAAAATAATATAACTACTAATAATAGAAATAAAAATAACTATAATAAGCCCATATGATCCCGCTTAAATGCCTTCAGATTGCCATGAGTGCGACTTTTGCAACCAGTTGACAGTAGCGCTTCTTCACTGCACGTTCGGTCATAAAAAGTTTAAATTGTGTGCTCAGAATAAGTTTAAACCTTGTGCCTTGTGATTATTAACCAATTTTTATGCTGAATGGTCGGCTCAAACTCAATTGCGAAACACCGTGAGTCTGTTAATGTGTGACTTAAATGGAACTCATTAATAACCAGTATCACGTAATAACCTGGGTTAGAATAGAAGGCTTGTCCAACGAGCTGCGTCACCAGGTAATGTAAACGATCGGTAGCGAAGCTCCCCTCACGGCCAATGAGAGAGAGTCTCGCGATATTTCAGGCGAATTTGAGGTTTCAGAGCGTAGATCGCACAGGCAGGGATTCTTGTGAGCACTCAATGAACGGAGGCTGAAGTTGTGTAAAAGACATGCATTTATTCCTATAACTAACATAAGACAGACATTACACCTAACAAACAATAAACACGAAATAACGGAGTGGACACAAACAATGTAATCATGAAAATGCAATGACCAGATTTAAAATGAGTAACCTTAAAAGGGAAAATACTGTTCTGCAAAGCAAGCAATTTGTGGAAATACTGTCCTAAAGTAATATAGCAGGTGAATAGGAGTTTAGGTTGTTATAAATGAAAGGAAGTTTGTTTACTTGGTTGCAGAGTGGGGGGGGGGGGTCTTGGCAGTTGGTTGCGGAGGCTGATGAGCTGATGGGTGATGGCACTCAGGGAGGCGCGGTGTTTGCAGCGGTTGTTGGAGTGGAGCCCCTCTGATTCCCTCTCCTGGTGAAGCTTGGGCTTGGTTGCAGTTCTCTGTCCAGCTGGGTCTTCACTGATAGGCTTCAGGAGGGCTTCTTGTGGGCTTCTCTTCTCTTGGGCTGATGTTCTCTGCCTCTCTTCGTGCTGATGGTCTTTTGTTTTCTCCTCCCTTCTGTTTCTCCTCTCCTGGCTTTGTTCTGAGGTGCCAGGTTTTATAGTGTAAAGTTCGTGAATAGGAGTGACCAGGAATTCGACTCCTGGACCAATGGCTGACCATCCATTTGGCGGGCTTTCGGAAGGGGGTCTGTATCAGTCCTTTTGAGATTTATGACCAGAGTGATTTCCCTTGTATTGATGATTTTCGTTAGGCTGGTGTAACTTTTGATATATTCACTTTCGTGGTAACCACTGACCAGATTTGGAAACTGGAGTGATTTTCCATCGGTTTGATACCAAACATGCCATAGCAGCCTAGCGGTTCACACCTCATACCATCTGTAATGATTAATTAATGATTACTTATATTATGTCGTTATGTTATATTACTCACACCTTATTTTATGCCTCACAATCTATATAATTGTAAATATACTGTGTAGCTGCTGGCGCGTTCCAAACTAAATCTCATTGTACTTACAATGTCAATAAAAACATCCATCCATCCATCTAGGCAGGCCAGTGTCGCCTCCATCCTTCCTGAAGTCAGTGATTCCTTTGTCTTTGTGCTGTTTAGTGCCAAATTGTTTGCTGAACTCCAACCTATCAGTTTCTGGACCTCATCTCTGTAAGCTGACTCATAAGAACCAAAGAGATTTACAAATGAGAGGAGGCCATTCGGCCCATCAAGCTCCTTTGAGGAGAACTTAGCTAATAGCTCAAAAATCTTATCTAGCTCTGATTTAAAAGAACCCAGGGTTTTAGCTTGTGTTACAATAACAGGAAGACTATTCCATACTCTAACTACACGCTGTGTACAGAAATGCTTCATCAAATTCGTTTTAAAATGTTCTCCAGCTAATTTCCACTTATGGCCACGAGTTCTGGTATTTAAACTAACATTGAAATAGCCATTTGGCTGAACAGCATCCAGACCTGTTAGAATCTTAAACACCTGGATTATGTCCCCCCTTAGTCTCCTTTGCTCGAGGCTAAACAGATTCAGCTCAGCTAACCTCTCCTCATTAGACATTCCTCTAAGACCAGGAATCATTCTCGTTGCCCTACGTTGCACCTTTTCCAAGGCAGCAATGTCCTTCTTAAGGTATGGTAACCAAACCCGCACACAATATTCTAGGTGGGGTCTTACCAAGGAATTATATTATCGTAGCATCACTTGCCTTGTCTTAAACTCCACACACCTAGAGATGCAATGTGCCTTCTCGCGTGGTGTTCCTGCAGAGGGAGTCTGTGAGTGCTGGAGATTGGGGGAGGGGGCAGTGTGGCTATGTCTGCTCTGTGTTCCTCCAGACGAGCAAAGAAGCTGTTTAGCTCCTTTGCTAAAAGGGCGTTGCTGTTAACAGTGACGGTGTTGTTGCCTTTGAAGTTTGTAATGTGTTGTATTCCCTGCCACACCCACTGTGGGTTGTTGTATGTGAAGTAGACCTCTATTTTCTGTTTCTCTGCCTGCCTGGCAACCTTGATGCCCCTATTCAGGTTAGCTCTGGCTGCACTCTGTGTTCTTGACTGCGCTGTCTTGTCCTGTAGTATTGTATTGTTGCTCTTGTGTTTATCTTGCACTTTCTCCCTCTGTTTGTGCTCCTTTCACTCTGTATAGTTCTATCTTGCCCGCACTTGTGTCATCTTGTGTTGTTTCTGTTTTTCTTCTTTGTGTTGCACCGTGGTCCAGGAGGAACAATGTTTCCTTTCACTGTGTACTGTGTATATTGCTGAAATAACAATAAACCCACTTGACCACCTGCCTCAATTCATCCTGAAGAGTTTTCCAATGTTGTTCAAAGGTCTGTTTGTTTCGAGTGAAGGACACGCCCCTGGACGTGCTGGATAAGGGGACCACAGATCAGTGTCCTCAGTCCTGCTTCTCCCTTCAAAGCTGAGAGGAAGATGACCCGCCTGCTGCTTCTGGTTTTGGCTTATGGAGCTCTGCTTATCTCCACAGAGGCCCAGCAAGATTACCACAGTCTCCCTGCACTCACAAGACGGCCATTAAACTCGCAGTCGAAAATGCTCATCAAGGAACCCGTCAGCACATGAATTTCTATAACATCCAGGGCCGTCCGAAGGTAACTGCTGAGAAAGTGTTTACAAAAGTGTGAAACTTTCATCATCTGCAAGCTGAACTAATGAGTATCACATTGATTTTGATGTTTTAATTTCAATGCATATGATGCTTAATGTCTCTTCACAATGAAAGTGATGGTTGTATATCTCAGCCCTGGTCAATTTTACCTTCTCACAGTTTCTCTCTGAATCTGCTGCAGTCAAGTCTGTGACAGTTTGCCATTTTTTGGGTGATTATTGTTTGTTATATTGCCTTTAAAACAGTTGTAGGCAATTTTGTATATAACGTGTTTATGTGATTTAGATCAGCAGTGAATACATTGACATTGAGATTCTCTTGAGAGCAACAAAATGTCCAAAGTCAACTGCAACAGACCATCGGGCTGACTGTATTTTCATGGACAAGAGGGTAAGTAAAGAGTCACTGTGACTGTGAGCATTGGACATATCAGTTAGCAAATTAATTTAGGTTCATGTTAACTTTTTTGATGCCCTGCGGGGGAAAGTTAGCCAACAATAAAGTAACAAATACATAGGTGGCCTCAAAGAGCCAGTTCCTTCACCTTATTCTCAAATTTTAGTAGGTTTACAGGCTTAAAGGCTGGATTACCAGGCAGAAGCAAATGCTAATCATCTGAGGGGTGACCTGTAGATTATGCTTCGAGCTATGAACCCTAGCTGGCCTTATTTAAAGACCTGTGGGCTGTACTACAAAGCGGGTTTTACATACCCAGAGTTAACTCAATCGAGCCAGGTTAACTAAAACTCATTGTTGAAATCAGCCTTAAATGGCAGTGTGGTGTTTTGTGGTGAAAGGGCAGGACTTAACTCTTGTTTTAATTAGAAAGCCAGTAATTAAACCTGGTCAGAGCAGGGTAGATGTGCAGTGTGAATTACCCTTTAAATTTACCTCTTTAAATAGTGAACTACAGGACCACTTAGCTTGATCGGAGGACAGTATTTTAATACAGAGCAGTGTTCAGTTAAACGGGATTTGTTGTTCATACTTTTAGATGAACTTGCTTTGTATAATATAGCCTTATGGTGACCCTGCTTTGGAAGCTCTTTCCTCTAAAATTGTTCTGTGTCATTAAACCCTGCACTCCAGCAGCTCTGCCTTAAATCATTAGATATATCTTTACTACACCTTCTCTCACTGTATTTATTGCCCACCACTCTTTAAATACTGTTTTTGTGTGTCTGTGTGTTTTTGCAGCCATTCATTAACTGTAGAGTTTGCAGCAGACGGTCTGGTAATGATCTTACACATCCATCAAATGACTGTGTACCAAACAAGAAAGTGGATGAAGTAAGTGTAGAGAGTCTTAGCATTATGGAAATGTAACAGGTGTGTGAATTGTGTCTAAACATGTGGTTAAACTTTGATTGTGTTTGTACATGCAAAAATTTGATCAGAGTACTGTTTATTAATGACAATGTTACTTTTAATCTGAACAACAGTGGCAGCACCAAGGAAAAGCTTGGGGGGGGGGGCTCTAGCTCCTCCTCCAATGACCATAGTACCCCCACAGCACCCCCAAAATATTGGTTTCATTTTTTCTTTAACTATCTGTAAAATCTGTATATTGTGTAAGACATTTTTGCGGTTTTTACAGCATACTTGTAGTGTATTTTTTCTTCAAAGTACACATAGAGGCTCTGTGAGCTAGACGTTAGAATTTCATATTTTATCCTATTTTATCCATGCTGTAGCTTATCGTGCTGTGTGCTTCTATACACCATCTACATAAGCTGAAAAGCTAAAGCACCCGGTCTAAATAATCTCACTCCCCTATAGCACCTGTAGCATTAAGTCACTGGCGCTGCCACTGCTGAATAAACGACTCCAATCTGACTAAACCGCTTAACTTTTCCTCCCCATGTTACATTTCAGGACAAACGACGTAATATGTGTCCTTCTGATAAACCTCTTCTCAGACCTAAAACTGCCTTGGCTTCCAAGGACACTAAAGAAGCTGAAGGAGACCGTCTGGCTGTTTCTGATGGCTGATGGTCCTGCAATGTGGACCAGAGGAGGAAACTGGGAGGGAAAATGCTTTGCTTTATATCATGCCCACCCAAAGCCCCCAGTGAGTAAGCCATAGGCGCCGATAGCATGGAAAAACTCCCAAGAAGGAAGAAACCTTGGGAGGGACCAAACTCAAAGGGGGAGCCCATCCTCCTGGGGCCGGCAAAGTGTAGGTGCAGGATCACAAAAAAACTTGACGAGAGAAACGAGAGAATTCGACTGTCCCTCACAAAAACTGTAAAGTTTTAGTGGCTAAATTGCTTTTTCTATGCCTTTTCAAACAGGAGGAGATTTGTTTGGCTATACGTAGAAATTTTCTATACAATTTAGACAGCACAGAATCATTAACCTACTTTAATGCATTTATTAATACAACCACATATTTCACACATTTTGACATCAGTCATGCAGTGAAGATACAGTCTCTTTATTTCTTGACGCCAACCCTCCCCATTAATCCGGGCTTGGGACCGACACCTAGTTGAGCTGGCTTTCTCCCTTAAGTGGCTGGGTTAGGCTAAACTATGTACATATTTATGAAGACTACTATAAATTTATAAAGACCTCCCTAAATATGTAGTCTAACAAAACGCAGTTTAAAGAAGGTAGCCTACCTGGTAAACAAAGAAATTAAAAGGCCCACAGCATATAATCGGGCTATATCCAAGCAGTTTTTAAGAACGTAACCTACATGGCGAAATTGAATTACTTTCTGGACCAACAAACGCAACCAGACATGAACATTATGCACCTTCCTAGTCTTGATGTATGTCGTCATACAGATGAGGACGTTAAGGCAGCCTTTAGGTCCGACCCATCATGCACTGCAGTTTTTTGCAAATTCCTCAGATGGAAAACCATTAAATACCTCTTCTATTACCTTATATTACCTTATATTCATGTAATAAATATACAAATATCAATTAGTTGGAAATCAGCCAGACAGACGTAATTACTACAAATGGTTTCCACTGTATTTGTGACTCTGAGTGCCGCAGGCTTGGATGCAGTGCCGCACCATTTTGTAAGTAAATTAATAAATATTAATGAGACATCACCTACCACCCTGCAAAAAAGAAATTTGCCGCTCGTCCCCCTGCACATGAACCAACATGGCTGTGTCAACCAGCGGAGCTCCGGAGCCTCTGGAGAAACACGCGGCAAAAAAGGCTCGCATACGGTCTTCCAGAGTTTGGGAATACTTCAGTCATGACACCTTTTCTGCGCCTCTACTGTAGCTGGCGTTAATGACGCTGTTTCAGCCATTTTATATTTTCTGTTTACTTATTCTGTCATGTAAGACTGAGACAAATTATCGTTTACGACTATTCTTACACACTGTAGCCTGACTTGCTGACTTAAGTAAGCTTAACTATAAGCTACCTTTGCTAGTGTTTGTGAATAACATGTTTCTCTAGTTATGAAATTATTCCATGTTTTAGCATCTGTTTCAACATTAAAGTCAAATTGGTATATTGAAATATGTAAAAACTATTGAACTATTAGCTTAAGTCTAACATAGAAAATCCTACTGAATCTCTTAAGATTTTCCTTTTTTGTTAATGCACTAATGTTTAAGAAGTGTCTTAAATTGAATTTCAGATTTGTGTGTGGGTGGGAGTGGGTGAATTGTATTAAATTCATACATTCATTCTTTTGGCTCAGACATTACTGACCTAAAACAAATTGAGGCATTGGGTAAGTGCTTAAATTAGCTACTAAATGGCAAAAAATATTCTAAATATCACATTTTCCATTCTTCGGTATAATTTTAATGAATCACCTATGCTGCCAAACATTAACGCATAGATTGTCACAACACTCTATGTTTTAGTTCTTCTTTATGTGTATAGGACGGTGTGATGGTTCTGGTGGTGGGTGTGGCCGACGCTGCTCGCGATGTTTGGCTATGCTGCAGTCCCAGGGACCAAGTTGGAACACATTTCCACCTTCAAGCTTAGGTGGAAAAACGGCACCGAGACCCAGCAGCAGGACAACTTCTTGTCCAGACAACCAGCCCTGCTTCATCATTGAAGTAAGCCCTGTGAACAGGAGCGAGATGTACTTCTGCAGTGGATGTTATAGCGGAAAGAACATCCCCATCCTCACGTCTGCCGGAGTGCCCCCTCAAGTGGGTGTGTGACTTAACTCGATGGATGAATTGGACAGAATGTACTGTTACTAGAGGTCGACCGATATGGGTTTTTCAAGTCAAGGGTCAGGCGATGGCCGATATATGCTGCTGATTTTTTTTGGCCGATAATTGGACGTTTTCCCCTCTATTTGCATGGTAAAATATCACACTAATAATAACAAACGATACACAAAATTTCTCAATTTAGCATTTATTGAATACTCAACTTGGAAACAATAACACATTTATAAACAATAAAAATAGCAGCATCAGAATCTCTGTTAGTGCACAATATAGCAGCAAACTCCTCATGTTTGACGGAAGGAAATTTGTAAACAATACAAAAAGGAATAAGCATGTTATCTTTAGTTGTAATCCCACTTCCAGTCCCTGAGTCTTACTCACCACACTCATACTTCACAGCAAACAGACAGCAGTTAATTAACCAGAAGAGAAAAATGCAAAAACACAACAGAACTTGTAAATAATAACAAACTAATAGACAATAAAAATAGCAGCATCAGAATCTCTATTAGTGCCAAATATAGCAGCAAACTCCTCATGTCTGACGGAAGGAAAATTTGTAAATACACAAAGGAATGAGCACATCTTCAGTTTTAATCCCATTTCCAGTCCCTGAGTCTTCCTCATCCCACAAGCAGGCAAGGCATGTCACCCCGGTTGTGTGACACTTATTTTATATAATAAAATAAGTGCCCCCTGCGGCCCCAGAGCCCGAGCAGCCGTCTCCGCTGCCTGCAGCTACCGCGCCCACGTCCGAGGCGCTTTCCCTGCCTGCAGCTCCCGGGCAGGCGCCCCCTCTGCAGCCTGCAGCTCCAGTCCCTGGCCCCACTCCAGTCCCTTCTCCCCCTGTGACTCTGGTACCCTCACCCCGACGAGCCCGACCCCGGCCGCAGGTCCTTATGTCTGTGTCCCATAAGGGGAGAGGACACAGACGCACGGCTGGGGTCCCACCCGCCCAGCCCCCTGGCTCGCCCTCCCTCGCCGGCGCTAGGGCTTGGTCGGCACCTGCGGGTCCTGGCCCTCCGGGTCGGCTGTCGTCTGCGGGTCCCCCTCCGCGGCCTCGTCGCCCTGCCTCGGTCCCTCCTCCGGCGTCTTATCGGTTGCCTGCGGGCCCCCCGACGGCGGCTCCTCATTCGCCTGCTGGTCCTCCCGCTCTGGCGTGTCGGAGGACGTCGCCGTCTGCTGCGGCTCCCCCTCTCTCCTTGCCCTCGCCAGGGTCCCTTCCAGCTCCTTCGTCCCCTTCCCTGGTCTCCCCTCCGACTCCCTCCTTCGTCCCTGCGTCTGTCCCTCACCCCGTCTCCTCGGCCCCTCCGGCTCCGGCCTCCCGGCCGCCTGCAGCCCTTCCGGCTGCCTCCCGTCGCCCGCTGGGTCTCCCTCGGGCTCCTCTTGGTTCCCCCTCCTTCTCTCCCTGGCCTCCCGTCTTTGTCCCTCCTGCCTCTGCTCCCCCTCGCTTTGTTCCTCCTGTCTCTGTCCCTCCTCTCTTTGTCCCTCGTCCCTCTGGCTTCTGCTCCTCTTTCCCCGATGTTCCCTTCGTTCACTCCCGGTCCTTTTGTCCTGCCTGTTCCCTCCGTGTCCCCCTTTCTGATCTGTTTCTCTGCCTTTCCTGTCTTATGTCAAGTCTTGTCCTGGCTCCTTCCCCTGTGCCAGTTCTGTCTGTCCGTTCTGTTCCCTGTCCCTCATTAATGAGGTTTTATATAGATATACATATATGCCCGGCTTGTCCGCTCCTCGTGTGTGCCACGCCCCCTGATTACCCACGTGTGCTTCCCTGATCGTCTCCTGCTTTGCCCGATTACTTTGATTAGTCATGACCTATTTTAAGTCCTGGTCTTACCTGTTTGCCCTGTCCGTCATTGTAGTTTGTCAATGCCTGCGTTCCGTCCTGCTCTACCCGCTCCGTTTCCCCGATTAAAGACCCGTTTTCACAAACACAAAAAAAACTATATGTATACATATACATACACTGAACAAAAATATAAACGCAACACTTTTGTTTTTGCTCCCATTTTTCATGAGATGGACTTAAAGATCTACAATTCATTCCAGATACACAATATTACCATTTCTCTCAAACATTTCTCACAAATCAGTCTAAATGTGTGATAGTGAGCACTTCTGCTTTGCTGAGATAATCCATCCCACCTCACAGGTGTGCCACATCAAGATGCTGATCTGACATCATGGGTAGTGCACAGGTGTACCTTATACTGCCCACAATAAAAGGCCACCCTGGAATGTGCAGTTTTGTCTCACAGCAAAATGCCACAGATGCCACAAGCATTGAGGGAGCGTGCAATTGGCATGCTGACAGCAGGAATGTCAACCAGATCTGTTGCTCGTGCATTGAATGTTCATTTCTCAACCATAAGCCGTCTCCAAAGGCGTTTCAGAGAATATGGCAGTACATCCAACCGGCCTCACAACCGCAGACCACGTGTAACCACACCAGCCCAGGACCTCCACATCCAGCAGGTTCACCTCCAAGATCGTCTGAGACCAGCCACTCAGACAGATGATGCACGGCCCCATGTTGCAAGGATCTGTACACAGTTCTTGGAAGCTGAAAATGTCCCAGTTCTTGCATGGCCAGCATACTCACCGGACATGTCACCCGTTGAGCATGTTTGGGATGTGCTTGACCGGCGTATACGACAGCGTGTACCAGTTCCCACTAATATCCAACAACTTCGCACAGCCATTGAAGAGGAGTGGACCAACATTCCACAGGCCACAATTGACAATCTGATAAACTCTATGCGAAGAAGATGTGTTGCATTGTATGAGGCAAATGGTGGTCACACCAGATACTGACCGGTTCTGAGTCCCCAGACCCCCAATAAAGCAAAAAACTGCACATTCCAGGGTGGCCATTTATTGTGGGCAGTATAAGGTACACCTGTGCACTACCCATGATGTCAGATCAGCATCTTGATGTGGCACACCTGTGAGGTGGGATGGATTATCTCAGCAAAGCAGAAGTGCTCACTATCACACATTTAGACTGATTTGTGAGAAATGTTTGAGAGAAATGGTAATATTGTGTATCTGGAATGAATTGTAGGTCTTTAAGTCCATCTCATGAAAAATGGGAGCAGAAACAAGAGTGTTGCGTTTATATTTTTGTTCAGTATATATATTTATGGGTGTATCGAGACTAGATGGTCAGTATGGATAACTAAGGTGCACTAAAACTGGGTGAGCAGGCAAGGCATGTCACCCAGGTTGTGTGACAATTATTTTATATAAATGTATATATGTATATATATATTCCATCCACCATCCCTCCTTTACAGAGAACTGCGTTATTTTTATTGTCCATTACGAAAAAAATAAAAAAACTATATATATATATATATATATATATATATATACATATATATTTATGGGTGTATCGAGACTAGATGGTCATTATGGATAACTAAGGTGCACTAAAACTGGGTGAGCAGGCAAGGCATGTCACCCAGGTTGTGTGACAATTATTTTATATAAATGTATATATATATATATATATTCCATCCACCATCCCTCCTTTACGGAGAACTGCGTTATTTTTCTTTTCTATTGCTAATAAAAAAACTATATATATGTACATGTATATATATATATATATATATATATATATATATATATATATATATATATATATATATATGGGTGTATCGAGACTAGATGGTCAGTATGGATAACTAAGGTGCACTAAAATTGGGTGAGCAGGCAAGGCATGTCACCCAGGTTGTGTGACAATTATTTTATATATATGCATATACATATTCCATCCACCATCCCTCCTTTATGGAGAACTGCGTTATTTTTATTGTCTATTGCAAAAAAAAAACAGAAAAACTATATATATATATATATATATATATATATATATATATATATATATATATACATATATATTCATGGGTGTATCGAGACTAGATGGTCATTCTGGATAACTAAAGTGCACTAAAATTGGGTGAGCAGGCAAGGCATGTCACCCAGGTTGTGTGACAATTATTTTATATAAATGTATATATATATATATATATATATATATATATATATATATATATATATATATATATATTCCATCCACCATCCCTCCTTTACGGAGAACTGTGTTATTTTTCTTTTCTATTGCTAATAAAAAAACTATATATATGTACATATATATATATATATATATGGGTGTATCGAGACTAGTTGGTCATTATGGATAACTAAGTTGCACTAAAATTGGGTGAGCAGGCAAGGCATGTCACCCAGGTTGTGTGACAATTATTTTATATATATGTATATATATATTCCATCCACCATCCCTCCTTTATGGAGAACTGCGCTATTTTTATTGTCTATTGCAAAAAAAAAAAAAAAAAAAAACAATACATATATATACATATATATTTATGGGTGTATCGAGACTAGATGGTCATTATGAATAACTAAGGTGCACTAAAATTGGGTGAGCAGGCAAGGCATGTCACCCCGGTTGTGTGACAATTATTTTATATATATATTCCATCCACCATCCCTCCTTTACGGAGAACTGCGTTATTTTTATTGTCCATTGCGAAAAAAAAAAAACTATATATATACATATATATTTATGGGTGTATCGAGACTAGTTGGTCATTATGGATAACTAAGTTGCACTAAAATTGGGTGAGCAGGCAAGGCATGTCACCCAGGTTGTGTGACAATTATTTTATATATATGTATGTATATATTCCATCCACCATCCCTCCTTTACGGAGAACTGCGTTATTTTTCTTTTCTATTGCTAATAAAAAAACTATATATATGTACATATATATATATATATTTATGGGTGTATCGAGACTAGTTGGTCATTATGGATAACTAAGGTGCACTAAAATTGGGTGAGCAGGCAAGGCATGTCTCCCCAGTTGTGTGACAATTATTTTATATAAATGTATATATATATTCCCTCCACCACCCCTCCTTTACGGAGGACTGCTTTATTTTTAATATCCATTGCGAAAAAAAAACACAAGAAAAAGAAAAAATATCTATATATATACATATATATATATATATATATATATATATATATATATGGGTGTGTCGAGACTAGATGGTCAGTATGGATAACTGAGGTGCACTAAAATTGGGTGAGCAGGCAAGGCATGTCACCCAGGTTGTGTGACAATTATTTTATATATATGCATATACATATTCCATCCACCATCCCTCCTTTACGGAGAACTGCGTTATTTATTGTCTATTGCAAAAAAAAAACAGAAAAACTATATATATATATATATATATATATATATATATATATATATATATATATATATATATATATATATATATATATATACATATATATTCATGGGTGTATCGAGACTAGATGGTCATTATGGATAACTAAAGTGCACTAAAATTGGGTGAGCAGGCAAGGCATGTCACCCAG
The DNA here is from genome assembly GCF_023856365.1 of Brienomyrus brachyistius. Lineage (NCBI taxonomy): Eukaryota > Metazoa > Chordata > Actinopteri > Osteoglossiformes > Mormyridae > Brienomyrus > Brienomyrus brachyistius. Next base: position 203,572 of record NW_026042498.1, on the reverse strand, counting down.
GTTGTGTGACAATTATTTTATATAAATGTATATATATATATATATATTCCATCCACCATCCCTCCTTTACGGAGAACTGCGTTATTTTTCTTTTCTATTGCTAATAAAAAAACTATATATATATACATATATATTTATGGGTGTATCGAGACTAGATGGTCATTATGAATAACTAAGGTGCACTAAAATTGGGTGAGCAGGCAAGGCATGTCACCCCGGTTGTGTGACAATTATTTTATATATATATTCCATCCACCATCCCTCCTTTACGGAGGACTGCTTTATTTTTAATATCCATTGCGAAAAAAAAACACAAGAAAAAGAAAAAATATCTATATATATATACATATATATATATATATATATATATATATGGGTGTGTCGAGACTAGATGGTCAGTATGGATAACTAAAGTGCACTAAAATTGGGTGAGCAGGCAAGGCATGTCACCCAGGTTGTGTGACAATTATTTTATATAAATGTATATATATATATATATATATATATATATATATATATATATATATATATATATATATATATATATATATATATATATATTCCATCCACCATCCCTCCTTTACGGAGAACTGCGTTATTTTTCTTTTCTATTGCTAATAAAAAAACTATATATATGTACATATATATATATATATATGGGTGTATCGAGACTAGTTGGTCATTATGGATAACTAAGTTGCACTAAAATTGGGTGAGCAGGCAAGGCATGTCACCCAGGTTGTGTGACAATTATTTTATATATATATGTATATATATATTCCCTCCACCACCCCTCCTTTACGGAGGACAGCTTTATTTTTAATATCCATTGCGAAAAAAAAACACAAGAAAAAGAAAAAATATCTATATATATATACATATATATATATATATATATATATATATATATATATATGGGTGTGTCGAGACTAGATGGTCAGTATGGATAACTAAAGTGCACTAAAATTGGGTGAGCAGGCAAGGCATGTCACCCAGGTTGTGTGACAATTATTTTATATAAATGTATATATATATATATATATATATATATATATATATATTCCATCCACCATCCCTCCTTTACGGAGAACTGCGTTATTTTTCTTTTCTATTGCTAATAAAAAAACTATATATATGTACATATATATATATATATATATATATGGGTGTATCGAGACTAGTTGGTCATTATGGATAACTAAGTTGCACTAAAATTGGGTGAGCAGGCAAGGCATGTCACCCAGGTTGTGTGACAATTATTTTATATATATATGTATATATATATTCCCTCCACCACCCCTCCTTTACGGAGGACTGCTTTATTTTTAATATCCATTGCGAAAAAAAAACACAAGAAAAAGAAAAAATATCTATATATATACATATATATATATATATATATATATATATATATGGGTGTGTCGAGACTAGATGGTCAGTATGGATAACTAAGGTGCACTAAAATTGGGTGAGCAGGCAAGGCATGTCACCCAGGTTGTGTGACAATTATTTTATATAAATGTATATATATATATATATATTCCATCCACCATCCCTCCTTTACGGAGAACTGCGTTATTTTTCTTTTCTATTGCTAATAAAAAAACTATATATATATGTACATATATATATATATATGGGTGTATCGAGACTAGTTGGTCATTATGGATAACTAAGTTGCACTAAAATTGGGTGAGCAGGCAAGGCATGTCACCCAAGTTGTGTGACAATTATTTTATATATATGTATATATATATTCCATCCACCATCCCTCCTTTATGGAGAACTGCGTTATTTTTATTGTCTATTGCAAAAAAAAAAACAAAAAAAACTATATATATATATACATATATATTTATGGGTGTATCGAGACTAGATGGTCATTATGAATAACTAAGGTGCACTAAAACTGGGTGAGCAGGCAAGGCATGTCACCCAGGTTGTGTGACAATTATTTTATATATATGTATATATATATTCCATCCACCATCCCTCCTTTATGGAGAACTGCGTTATTTTTATTGTCTATTGCAAAAAAAAAAACAAAAAAAACTATATATATATATACATATATATATATGGGTGTATCGAGACTAGAAGGTCATTATGCATAACTAAAGTGCACTAAAATTGGGTGAGCAGGAAAGGCATGTCACCCCAGTTGTGTGACAATTATTTTATATATATGTATATATATATATATATTCCCTCCACCACCCCTCCTCTACGGAGGACTGCTTTATTTTTATTTCCATTGCAAAAATAAAAAATTTTAAAACACAAAAAAAAAAAAAAACGAAAATAATAATAATAAAAATAATTTTGAATGTGTATTCAAATAAGTTTGAATGTGTGTGAACTATATATAAATATATATATACACATGCATATACAGAAATATATACACACACACACATATATATATATACACACACACACACAGACACACACTCACATAAACACATACACACACTGTGTACAGTCTTATGCAAAGGTTTGGCACCCCTTGACAAATAACATCTTTTCAATTACAAAAGCAACAATATCAGTTAATACAGTCTCTTTAGGAACTGGGGGAAAAATACACAATATTTTCAGCAAACATTGATGAATAGTTACTTTTTATGCCATAAATTGAACAAAATTACAAAATAAAAACATTATTATGGCACTCTGCAAAAGTTTGGGCACCCTACGTAATCAGTACTTAGTAACACCTCCTCTGCCAGATATCACAGCTTACAAGCGCTTCTTATAGCCAGCTGAAAGGCTTTCAGTTCTTGTACTTGGGATTTTCTCACATTCTTCCTTGCAAAAGGCTTCTAGTTCTGTAATATTCTAATATATCAAGGGCTGTATTGTCAAATAGGAGATCGGCAGCATTCTCCCACCTGAGAAAACTGTACTACAATGCCCTTGATAGTGTGTAGAAACACACTCGTCAGCTCTAGTCCTCCTGTAACAACGCAAAAGGACTGGCAACCCTCAGGTATTTATGCGTGCGATTGTATGATAAATTCACCCTGACAGTCTCACACTTCTCTTGGTACCAACAGGTCTCATGGAATATATAAAAGGCAACTGCAACAATTATACTCGGCACTAAACATCGAGGCACGGAAATGCAGCAGAGCTTGTGTATTTCTCAGGATGCATTCTAGTAAAATGCCCGGAAAATGAGCTAAAGACATATTTCAAGGGGCACTATATAAAACCGATGGAAATTTTACTGATTAAATAAAAGGAAAAGCATCGTTTGAAAAATCACAAATGTTTCTAAGATTCAATGCATCGCTTTTTGACCACATCATAGCGATGAACACATCATTGTTCCTGACAATGTCCTAATACAGAAATAAAACTTTATGTTGGTAAACTCAAAAAGCCTTCAGCTGTCACACTGGCTAACGATCTCAAACGATTATAAAGCAGCATTTTGAAAAGCGCTGTTTTAAAATAACAGATACAACACTTACCTTGTCTTCTGGCCAAATGCTTTTCACGGCTTGGCACTCCAACGGTGCTGAAACGAAATTTGTATTTCCTCCTACCTCGTTGGCCCTTCAGTTCTTCTTTTCTCCCTTTGGATGTTTTTTTCCTTCTTCTTTGGATATTGTTTTTTATTTTTGTTTGTTTTTTTTTACTTTGCATGTTTTTCCTTCTTCGGATATTATTTTTTTGGCTTATTTTTTTAGACGATGTTTTTTTCGTCTTCTTTAAAAATTGATTTTTTTCGTCTTCTTTAAATATTGTTTTTTTTTTCATCCTTTTGATGTTGTTTTACGGAACAAGAGCCGTACAGTGCTACTCTATCAGGAGGTAGCGCCAACTGAACGCCTTGAAGCAGTACCCAGCTCTTTTATAGGGAGCGTCAACCCGAAGTCAAGTTCTAGAACGTTGCACTCACTTTTCATTGGTTTCCCAGCTATGCTGTCAGAATAATGTTTGCTGATTGGTCGAAAATTTTAAAACGTACCCGAGTACTGTAAAAAAAACTCAAGATCTTGCTACCCTACGGAGCACCCATAAGGTGATTTTTTTTATACGTTATATGCAGCTATTTGTAGCAGGCCGTAATTAGACTAATCCACCCTTTGTCAATAAAGCCAACAAGAGAACAGGTTGCCCAAAGTTTGCTCAGGTACACGCCACAGCACAACCTTAAAAACACATCCAGCACAAATCACACTAGTGAATGACACAGCAAATCACAGCAATAAAAAAGACCCCTATGGGCAATCCAGCACCCAGACTACAGGTGCCAAAAGGCCCAGCCTGCCTAATAATGAACCCAAAATATACATACAACAAAGAAAAAGACACAAACAAAAAAGAAAATAAAACTAGCCAGCTGCTCCCACTAAACCCCGCTCCCGAGGCCACTAAGCCGGCTGGCTTGATAATACACGATACAACCTCAGATAAAACATATTAAAGCAACACCAGGGAGGTTTACAACCTGATCCTTAAAATTATCGACCCGTAATTCCACCTTGAAAACCCCTAAAGAACAGTAGTTTACCCCATGACTCACTGCCCCATTCAAACAAAAAAAAAACAGGTTTTTGGGGTAACCTTTAGGTCAGCTCTTCAAAACCAGGTATGAGGACTCTTCAGCTAATCAGTCCTCTAATTAGAAATCTAATTAGGGAGTTGCAGCGAAAACCTGCATACACACCGGCCCTTTGCGGATAAGATTGTTCACCCCTGAAACAAGCAAACAGAAAGGCTGCTACACTGCAAATTCAATATGCCCGCCGATGCTCCACCAAATCTATCAGGACCCTGCCTGTCTTTCCCGTGCCTGCTCCTTTGCCAATATGCCCTACCATCGGAACATGCACAGCCATCTCGCCCCGGCTATGCCTCCAGTCCGAACTGCAGTTCCTATACCTGCCTATAATTGCCTGGCTACAATCCATCCCCCAAAATGAAATTGATGACCCAACGATCACAGCTAAGAATTCTATCCCCAAACCACTGGTCTTCCTCCCCAACCGAACGATCATTCACTGACCGTGGTAACTTATAAGGGTTGGTATGATGACCAGTGGTGGACCTCACCGAACGTTTAACTGGTCTCTACACCTCGGGGGGGACATAACCTCCTCCATTATACGAGGCCTACTTGTGGATGCTCTATTGCGACCCCTCCCACCAGCCCTGTCCCCGTAAAATCACAGAGTCCTCATCCGATTCCATTTCTGTTGCCCCTGTGGGCAACCCAGACTCAGGAGACATTACCAGAACATCTTCCCCTGACATAACAACCCCCTGTGGTACTGGACGCAACTCTGTTCGGTGAACTTGACGGACAACCCCGTCCCCCTCCATTGGAGTTGCAGAGTAAACTGCACCCTGATCTTGGGGACACCGAACTACCATATACAAACAGGCATCCCAATGATCCTGTATTTTACCTCGAACATGGTTCCGCAAACACACCAGCTGACCTTCATCAAACCCCTAATCATTAACCAACTCATTGTGTTTCCGATTTCGTGGTGTGGCTTGTTCCTCCAACTAAGCCTTCACATACTCTTGAAGCACCTGCAAACTTTCCTGATGGTTTTGTACCCATTCCTCCAAAGGTCCACCATACTGACTGATCCCGGCAGGAGCCTGAAGATAGTGTATCGGTAATCGAGGCTCACAGCCAGACCTTAAATAAAAAGGCATCATCCAGTCATTTGGTGGGGTGTAGTATTGTAAGCTTCTCTGCTGGAGGAAGTGTGTGAAGCAAATTGTGCAAAAAAAATATTAAAGCAACACCAGGGAGGTTTACATCTAGATCCTTAAAATGATCGACCTGCAATTCCACCTTGAAAATCCAATTACCATATAAAGGATACAAGATGTAAAGATGACAAATGACATGGCACACATTTGTTGTTTAGACTGTTGTGTCAGGTTAATTGAAAGCTGAAGGATCTTAGTGTTTACTAGTCTAAGTAACAGAATGTCTAAACACTGTGCTTGCCTTTATGGGTTTTTAAGCAGAACATATAGGTATAGAAACATATTAACATTACGTTTCACGATTCACTGACTGGAGAATAGGAGAATATACACATCAATATTACTACTTAAGTTAACTAACCCTAATCCCAACCCCTATTGGCACGGAGCCCGCCAGGGTTCAGGTGAGATATAAATCTGTAATCTGTATCAATGGTTTTGCTATCCATACCCACCCTATTAATGTTAGCTTCCCAGGGTTTCTTGTTAGACAAGCTCTGTGTCTCTCTATACCCCCATTTACTGCACGACTGATTGTCCATTTATAAAGAATCAAATAGGGTGAAGATGGTTTTAGTTTACAATTACTCTGGAAGGTGACCAGATTAAAAAAAACTAAATACCATGCCTACGTGTATGTAATCTCCATCACAGTCCCCATTTTCCCCATAATCCTCGTTTTGATAGTGCCAATTTGTGTAATGTGAGTTTTTTTTTTTTTTTTAAAAACTGTTATAGAAGAACATACTGGATGCCACATGTGTACAATTACCCCTTTCTAATTAGTGGGGTCCGTTGTGTCAGCTACAGCCTTTACTAACATACACATAAGTATACAGTCTTACAGCACTTTTGTTTTCCTTTTGTATTTAATGGTTTTCCATTTAGGGGGCAGCATGGTGGTGCAGTGGTTAGCACTGTTGCCTCACACCTCTAGGGCCCGGGTTCGAGTCTCCACCTGGGTCACATGTGTGTGGAGTTTGCATGTTCTACCCATGTCATCGTGGGGTTTCCTCCGGGTACTCTGGTTTCCCCCACAGTCCAAAAACATGCTGAGGCTAATTGGAGTTGCTAAATTGCCCATAGGAGTGTATGCGTGAGTGAATAGTGTGTGAGTGTGCCCTGCGATGGGCTGGCCCGCCATCCTGAGTTGTTCCCTGTCTCGTGCCCATTGCTTCCGGGATAGGCTCCAGACCCCCCGCGATCCAGTAGGATAAGCGGTTTGGAAAATGGATGGATGGATGGATGGACAGTTTTCCATTTGAGGAATTAGCAAAAAACTGCAGTGCATGATGGGTAGGATCTAAAGGCTGCCTAACGCCCTTAATTTGTTTGCAATTTCGCCAGGTAGGCTACCTTCTTTAAACTGCGTTTTGCTAGACTACACATTTCGAGATGTTTTATTGTAGTCTTGGTAAATATATATATATAGTTTAGCCTAACCCAGCCACTTAAGGGAGCAAGCCAGCTCAGGTAGGTGCCAGTCCCAAGCCCGGATTAATGGAGAGGGTTGGCGTCAAGAAATAAAGAGAAATAAAGACAACTAATACTCCTAGTTTGCGAGATCTGACTGCAATGGCAGCACTGCTACAAGGGTGTGGATAAATCTATACAAATATCACCTGCATGCACATTACTTCTTTTACAATAACCAACTCCTGATCCATACTGTTAGTCGTGAAAAAAAAAACTATCGTGTACATAGAGGCCCTGTGTAAAAAGATAACTGCCAAGGAAAAGATCAAAAACATTTATTTCAAGGATACAAAGTTTTTATGGTCATGTACAGTGTACAGTGCAATTCTTATTTGATTAACTTGAATGTCTCCACAGACTAGACGATTAAACAAATAAAGCAGCGCAACATTACAATAACTAATAACAAATAAACAAAGCTCACGAGTACTATTACAGTATTTATATCATTTATTTAAACTTAATTTTACCAGGTAAATTAACTACAAAGCAGTTACCACTGCTTTACCTGCTTCTCGGGAGAAATAGCAGATATACGTCATGTATGTGACTAAATTCTTAAGCCAATAAGGGCAAAGTTGTGTCGTAATGGAGGCGGATCCAGTTTGTGCAGCCGGTTAAAGACACTACGGGCATGTAAATGGAGAACGAAATTATAGTTATACCGAATCTCCTACACACAATACCAAGGTTACCAACTTTGGTCAGCTGACCGGAGTGAGACGTTCAATTCCCGTAAGATTTCTTTGCGCCAGCCTGAGAGTCTGAAAACACGTCACACCAGATGCATGAGAGATGGAAACCTGGGATATTCAGTCGAATCAGATCAAATATGATGCTAAGTTAGTACTAAGTTAAAATATGTTCCGGACTTGTAACATGCACCCATGATTTGGAACAGTCAGCAGGCTGTCTCTGGCCACGCCCCCTACACTCGGTCCGGCCCCTGGCTTTTCCTGAATTCTGATTCCTTTAGATAAACATTGACTTCATTGATATTGTTATTGATTTATCGACAGACCATCATACTTTTTAGACGTTATAATAACAACACTCTATTGATCCCCAAAGAGAGAAATTCTCTCCTTGCCTGCCCCCTCTTACTGTCCATGATACACAAGCACATATGTAGAAAAACGTCAGCTTGGAAGCCAAGGCTGGACTTAACCTACTCTATTCTGGTATTCTGTTCTCCCAAGTAAGGCATCCCAAGTTCGAATCCAACTTCCGACAAAAGTTCTTCAATCGCTACAGCACAATTTGAGCCACTGATCGGCTTTAATTGCTTTGTTTTATTTTTGCGTTTCAGGCAAAACTACATAACACTTAAAGACACTTCGGGCATGCAAATGGAGAACGAAATTATAGTTATACCGAATCTCCTACACACAATACCAAGGTTACCAACTTTGGTCAGCTGGCCGGAGTGAGACGTTTCTCAGGCGCCAGCCTGAGAGTCTGAAAACACGTCACACCAGATGCATGAGAGATGGAAACCTGGGATATTCAGTCGAATCAGATCAAATATGATGCTAAGTTAGTACTAAGTTAAAATATGTTCCGCACTTGTAACATGCACCCATGATTTGGAACAGCAGCATACCTGTCAAGGTTTGGATTTGAAAATAAAGGAAATTTTCCGGCACCCGCCGTGAGCCATCCCACCACCGCAACCAGGCTCCAGTATCCCTTACATTTTAAGACAGGAAATATAAAATAATATAAATTATATAAAATATAATATAAATATAATATAAATATATAAAATATATAAAATATATTTTTGGCCACAACCGGGATTCGAACCCCGGTCTCCCGTGTGAAAGGCGGCGATCTTACCACTACACTATCCAGCAACTATATAATATAAGGGAGATTTACGGGAAAATACTAATACGGGAGGACGGCGGGAAAGAGAAGTAAAATACGGTAGTTTCCCGGCCAAAACGGGAGACTTGACAGCCTGAGATGGCTGTCTCTGGCCACGCCCCCTACAGTCGGTCCGGCCCCTGGCTTTTCCAGCGTGTTCGCGAAAACGACTTCATTTATTTTCTTATTGATTTATCGACAGACCATCATACTTTTTAGACGTTATAATAACAACACTCTATTGATCCCCAAAGAGAGAAATTCTCTCCTTGCCTGCCCCCTCTTACTGTCCATGATACACAAGCACATATGTAGAAAAACGTCAGCTTGGAAGCCAAGGCTGGACTTAACCTACTCTATTCTGGTATTCTGTTCTCCCAAGTAAGGCGTGGGTTCGAATCCAACTTCCGACAAAAGTTCTTCAATCGCTACAGCACAATTTGAGCCACTTACGGCTTTAATTGCTTTGTTTTATTTTTGCGTTTCAGGCAAAACTACATAACACTTAAAGACACTACGGGCATGTAAATGGAGAACGAAATTATAGTTATACCGAATCTCCTACACACAATACCAAGGTTACCAACTTTGGTCAGCTGGCCGGAGTGAGACGTTCAATTCCCGTAAGATTTCTTTGCGCCAGCCTGAGAGTCTGAAAACACGTCACACCAGATGCATGAGAGATGGAAACCTGGGATATTCAGTCGAATCAGATCAAATATGATGCTAAGTTAGTACTAAGTTAAAATATGTTCCGCACTTGTAACATGCACCCATGATTTGGAACAGCAGCATACCTGTCAAGGTTTGGATTTGAAAATAAAGGAAATTTTCCGGCACCCGCCGTGAGCCATCCCACCACCGCAACCAGGCTCCAGTATCCCTTACATTTTAAGACAGGAAATATAAAATAATATAAATTATATAAAATATAATATAAATATAAATATATAAAATATATAAAATATATTTTTGGCCACAACCGGGATTCGAACCCCGGTCTCCCGTGTGAAAGGCGGCGATCTTACCACTACACTATCCAGCAACTATATAATATAAGGGAGATTTACGGGAAAATACTAATACGGGAGGACGGCGGGAAAGAGAAGTAAAATACGGTAGTTTCCCGGCCAAAACGGGAGACTTGACAGCCTGAGATGGTCAGCAGGCTGTCTCTGGCCACGCCCCCTACACCCTGGCTTTTCCAGCGTGTTCGCGAAAACGACTTCATTATTTATCGACAGACCATCATACTTTTTAGACGTTATAATAACAACACTCTATTGATCCCCCTCTTACTGTCCATGATACACAATGACGAGACACATGTTCACTAATGACGAGAACTATTCTATTTTTCATGCCGGGTCCTTCAAATCTTACATTTACAAATCTTGTTCTTGTTCTCTGCTCGTTCCCGTAGATATATATTATTATACGGAGATTTACGGAGTCTTCAAAGACGGTCCAGCTCAAGGATCACTGTTGCTGTGGTGTAGATCAGCTGATCTGTAGTAGTCTTCTACGTACATCTTCTAGTAGACCTTCTGAGGGTACTTCACGCATTCTTGGTCGGAGGGTCCAGGTTTCCAGCTTAGCTTATTTCTTATTTCTCAGGTCATCAGCCTAGGTATTCAGCCTACTAATATATATGGGGCTTGGTACCCAATCTCGGAATGTGGGGATGATGATATCTCCCCCCTGACCTGTCGTCCTGGCTCCCCCTTGTCGTAGCAATCGTGTTGTACCTCATCAATCTCTAGTTGTGATAGCAGTTGTTTCTGGCCACAACCGGGATTCGAACCCCGGTCTCCCGTGTGAAAGGCGGCGATCTTACCACTACACTATCCAGCAACTATATAATACAATATATAAAAAATATAATATAAATATAATATAAATATATAAAATATATAAAATATATTTTTGGCCACAACCGGGATTCGAACCCCGGTCTCCCGTGTGAAAGGCGGCGATCTTACCACTACACTATCCAGCAACTATATAATACAATATATAAAAAATATAATATAAATATAATATAAATATATAAAATATATAAAATATATTTTTGGCCACAACCGGGATTCGAACCCCGGTCTCCCGTGTGAAAGGCGGCGATCTTACCACTACACTATCCAGCAACTATATAACATAAGGGAGATTTACGGGAAAATACTAATACGGGAGGACGGCGCGAAAGAGAAGTAAAATACGGTAGTTTCCCGGCCAAAACGGGAGACTTGACAGCCTGAGATGGCTGTCTCTGGCCACGCCCCCTACAGTCGGTCCGGCCCCTGGCTTTTCCAGCGTGTTCGCGAAAACGACTTCATTTATTTTCTTATTGATTTATCGACAGACCATCATACTTTTTAGACGTTATAATAACAACACTCTATTGATCCCCAAAGAGAGAAATTCTCTCCTTGCCTGCCCCCTCTTACTGTCCATGATACACAAGCACATATGTAGAAAAACGTCAGCTTGGAAGCCAAGGCTGGACTTAACCTACTCTATTCTGGTATTCTGTTCTCCCAAGTAAGGCGTGGGTTCGAATCCAACTTCCGACAAAAGTTCTTCAATCGCTACAGCACAATTTGAGCCACTTACGGCTTTAATTGCTTTGTTTTATTTTTGCGTTTCAGGCAAAACTACATAACACTTAAAGACACTACGGGCATGTAAATGGAGAACGAAATTATAGTTATACCGAATCTCCTACACACAATACCAAGGTTACCAACTTTGGTCAGCTGGCCGGAGTGAGACGTTCAATTCCCGTAAGATTTCTTTGCGCCAGCCTGAGAGTCTGAAAACACGTCACACCAGATGCATGAGAGATGGAAACCTGGGATATTCAGTCGAATCAGATCAAATATGATGCTAAGTTAGTACTAAGTTAAAATATGTTCCGCACTTGTAACATGCACCCATGATTTGGAACAGCAGCATACCTGTCAAGGTTTGGATTTGAAAATAAAGGAAATTTTCCGGCACCCGCCGTGAGCCATCCCACCACCGCAACCAGGCTCCAGTATCAACAACAACAAACAAACAAATTTATTTTTATATAGCGCATTATCACAACATTACATTGTCTCAAAGCGCTTTACAGTATCCTCACCCAAAGCCCCCAGTGAGTAAGCCATAGGCGACAGTGGCAAGGAAAAACTCCCTAGAAGGAAGAAACCTTGAGAGGGACCAGACTCAAAGGGGAAGCCCATCCTCCAGGGGCCGGCAGGGATAGTCAAATAGAGAGAGGAGAGCAAGGAAGATAAGCCAATGCCGAAGCCGAGTCTTCTTCCAATTGCCAGGCAACCAGAGGTAAGGCAGCGGGTCATACATGGAAGATCAGAACGGCGAGCTGGATGCAGGGACGTCACTGGTGGTGGTCGGGTGTGCTGGATATCTTGATAGATTGAGGTCTCCAGGCATCACCCCCAGGAGGAGTAGGGGAAATAAAATGTACAATTAGGCATAGTAGAGGAGGCTATTGGCAGTGCTAAAAGCTAGGTGAGTACAATATGAAGTGCAATCTGCAAGCTCCGGCAGATATGGCTATGGCAGCATCAGTAGGAGGGAGAGGCAAGTGGGAATGCCGGCATGGGGAGTCCCTGAAATGTCAGCACTCCAGTTCCACAAGAGATTGCAAAGCTAGAGTGACAGCACTGACAATCCAGTTCATCCAAAGCCAATGGCACCGATCCCCACCCAGCTCTACACCTCACACTACAGGTCTGCCTGGGAGTGAAGAGTTAGCTAGGGCTAGAACTAGTGTCCCTATACGCTAAACTAAACAGGTGTGTTTTTAGTCTGGACTTGAGTTTTTAGTCTGGACAGAGCACGTTACTGACACACACATCTTCTTCGCAATGTTGCACACCTCTTTAAAATTTGCCTTTGTGATCTCCGATTGCCTCAATCGGACATCATTAGTGCCGACGTGGATAACTATCTGAGAGTATTTACGTTTACTTTTAGCCAGCACTTTTAAATTTGCCGAGATGTCGGTCGCTCTGGCACCCGGGAGACAATTTACAATGGTCGCTGGAGTCGCTACTCTCACGTTTCTTAGAATAGAATCACCAATTATTAGAGCACTTTCAACAGGCGTCTCAGTGGGAGTTTCACTGAGTGGGGAGAACCTGTTGGAAACGCGGATAGGCGAATGGTGCCGGTGTAAGTTTGGTTTGGATTTGCGACTATGCCGCCGGGTCGTCACCCACTCGCCTTGCTGCGAAGGCTCTGCTGCCGGAGCAGGGGGAGACTTACTGGCTATCGCGGACATATCCGGAGCCGCTAATACTGAGTCAATAAAACTCTCATTCTCCTGAATGTTATGTAACGTCCGGATACGTCCCTCTAACACTACAATCTTCTCCGTCAGTCTAGCGACTAACTGACACTTCTCACATGTATAAATACCACTAATGACTGGAGAAGAATAGCTAAACATATTACACTCAGAACACGGAACAGTAGACATGGCGTTGTACTTACGTAAACTGAGGCTGTAAGGCTGGAAGCACCTTCTTAATTGAACGAAGATCGTGGGTCGGTACTTGCGTAGGTGATTAATCCGTCGGGGTCTGGGAAATTTTATTTATTTATTTTGGAGGATTATTAATCTTGCGAAGCTTTTTCCCAATGACTTAACTCGAATTATTATTTAGGTGATATCTATGGTTTCAAAGTTCGTGCGCTAGCAGTCAGTATCACTCTCGCAGGAAACAGGAAACAACGGAAATGACCATGTGTATCCCTTACATTTTAAGACAGGAAATATAAAATAATATAAATTATATAAAATATAATATAAATATAAATATATAAAATATATAAAATATAAAATAACCATTTGTCATTTATTTTCTATTAATTTTTCATGTTCACTCTGTCATTCACTAATGACTTGGATTTTTCATGCCGACTGACATCGTTCCTTCCCCGTGGGAGACAAATCTTACAGAACGCGTGACCCATCCTGCTCCTCTTCAGGAAAGTAAATTCGTCATCTTCGTCATCACCCCTTAAAACAATTACTGAAGCGAGACGGCGCACGCGTTACGGCGACAGATTTAAATTGTGAGTGCACTATATCTCGTCGCAAATGGTGCTTAACCACGGCGGGTCTCAAGCACAGGAGACTCCCAATTTCTAAATGACACACACTTGGCTCACAGCGCAAAGTTGTGTTAAACTTGCTTTGTCTAAAGCAGGCACACACATACGAGTATGATCCTGATAGGTAACTAAGCTATCGGTCTTATGTCCAAGCGCAACATAATTTAGGTTAGAACCTCATAACAAGTATTCCCGTTCGCTAATAGAGAGATCTCTCCCAGGATATATAGAAACGGAGACACTCGTCCGAATTGAACCTGGAAACAAAGCGCTACATCTGAGAATCTCGTCAGACATAGGGTTAAAGTTTACTGCAGTTTAATACGAAAGAACTACAATGAAATCACCGAAAATAAAACAAAATAATATAACTACTAATAATAGAAATAAAAATAACTATAATAAGCCCATATGATCCCGCTTAAATGCCTTCAGATTGCCATGAGTGCGACTTTTGCAACCAGTTGACAGTAGCGCTTCTTCACTGCACGTTCGGTCATAAAAAGTTTAAATTGTGTGCTCAGAATAAGTTTAAACCTTGTGCCTTGTGATTATTAACCAATTTTTATGCTGAATGGTCGGCTCAAACTCAATTGCGAAACACCGTGAGTCTGTTAATGTGTGACTTAAATGGAACTCATTAATAACCAGTATCACGTAATAACCTGGGTTAGAATAGAAGGCTTGTCCAACGAGCTGCGTCACCAGGTAATGTAAACGATCGGTAGCGAAGCTCCCCTCACGGCCAATGAGAGAGAGTCTCGCGATATTTCAGGCGAATTTGAGGTTTCAGAGCGTAGATCGCACAGGCAGGGATTCTTGTGAGCACTCAATGAACGGAGGCTGAAGTTGTGTAAAAGACATGCATTTATTCCTATAACTAACATAAGACAGACATTACACCTAACAAACAATAAACACGAAATAACGGAGTGGACACAAACAATGTAATCATGAAAATGCAATGACCAGATTTAAAATGAGTAACCTTAAAAGGGAAAATACTGTTCTGCAAAGCAAGCAATTTCTGGAAATACTGTCCTAAAGTAATATAGCAGGTGAATAGGAGTTTAGGTTGTTATAAATGAAAGGAAGTTTGTTTACTTGGTTGCAGAGTGGGGGGGGGGGGGGGTCTTGGCAGTTGGTTGCGGAGGCTGATGAGCTGATGGGTGATGGCACTCAGGGAGGCGCGGTGTTTGCAGCGGTTGTTGGAGTGGAGCCCCTCTGATTCCCTCTCCTGGTGAAGCTTGGGCTTGGTTGCAGTTCTCTGTCCAGCTGGGTCTTCACTGATAGGCTTCAGGAGGGCTTCTTGTGGGCTTCTCTTCTCTTGGGCTGATGTTCTCTGCCTCTCTTCGTGCTGATGGTCTTTTGTTTTCTCCTCCCTTCTGTTTCTCCTCTCCTGGCTTTGTTCTGAGGTGCCAGGTTTTATAGTGTAAAGTTCGTGAATAGGAGTGACCAGGAATTCGACTCCTGGACCAATGGCTGACCATCCATTTGGCGGGCTTTCGGAAGGGGGTCTGTATCAGTCCTTTTGAGATTTATGACCAGAGTGATTTCCCTTGTATTGATGATTTTCGTTAGGCTGGTGTAACTTTTGATATATTCACTTTCGTGGTAACCACTGACCAGATTTGGAAACTGGAGTGATTTTCCATCGGTTTGATACCAAACATGCCATAGCAGCCTAGCGGTTCACACCTCATACCATCTGTAATGATTAATTAATGATTACTTATATTATGTCGTTATGTTATATTACTCACACCTTATTTTATGCCTCACAATCTATATAATTGTAAATATACTGTGTAGCTGCTGGCGCGTTCCAAACTAAATCTCATTGTACTTACAATGTCAATAAAAACATCCATCCATCCATCTAGGCAGGCCAGTGTCGCCTCCATCCTTCCTGAAGTCAGTGATTCCTTTGTCTTTGTGCTGTTTAGTGCCAAATTGTTTGCTGAACTCCAACCTATCAGTTTCTGGACCTCATCTCTGTAAGCTGACTCATAAGAACCAAAGAGATTTACAAATGAGAGGAGGCCATTCGGCCCATCAAGCTCCTTTGAGGAGAACTTAGCTAATAGCTCAAAAATCTTATCTAGCTCTGATTTAAAAGAACCCAGGGTTTTAGCTTGTGTTACAATAACAGGAAGACTATTCCATACTCTAACTACACGCTGTGTACAGAAATGCTTCATCAAATTCGTTTTAAAATGTTCTCCAGCTAATTTCCACTTATGGCCACGAGTTCTGGTATTTAAACTAACATTGAAATAGCCATTTGGCTGAACAGCATCCAGACCTGTTAGAATCTTAAACACCTGGATTATGTCCCCCCTTAGTCTCCTTTGCTCGAGGCTAAACAGATTCAGCTCAGCTAACCTCTCCTCATTAGACATTCCTCTAAGACCAGGAATCATTCTCGTTGCCCTACGTTGCACCTTTTCCAAGGCAGCAATGTCCTTCTTAAGGTATGGTAACCAAACCCGCACACAATATTCTAGGTGGGGTCTTACCAAGGAATTATATTATCGTAGCATCACTTGCCTTGTCTTAAACTCCACACACCTAGAGATGCAATGTGCCTTCTCGCGTGGTGTTCCTGCAGAGGGAGTCTGTGAGTGCTGGAGAT
The DNA here is from genome assembly GCF_023856365.1 of Brienomyrus brachyistius. NCBI lineage: Eukaryota > Metazoa > Chordata > Actinopteri > Osteoglossiformes > Mormyridae > Brienomyrus > Brienomyrus brachyistius. The sequence goes on along the minus strand of NW_026042498.1, from coordinate 186,729 downwards.
TGGGGGAGGGGGCAGTGTGGCTATGTCTGCTCTGTGTTCCTCCAGACGAGCAAAGAAGCTGTTTAGCTCCTTTGCTAAAAGGGCGTTGCTGTTAACAGTGACGGTGTTGTTGCCTTTGAAGTTTGTAATGTGTTGTATTCCCTGCCACACCCACTGTGGGTTGTTGTATGTGAAGTAGACCTCTATTTTCTGTTTCTCTGCCTGCCTGGCAACCTTGATGCCCCTATTCAGGTTAGCTCTGGCTGCACTCTGTGTTCTTGACTGCGCTGTCTTGTCCTGTAGTATTGTATTGTTGCTCTTGTGTTTATCTTGCACTTTCTCCCTCTGTTTGTGCTCCTTTCACTCTGTATAGTTCTATCTTGCCCGCACTTGTGTCATCTTGTGTTGTTTCTGTTTTTCTTCTTTGTGTTGCACCGTGGTCCAGGAGGAACAATGTTTCCTTTCACTGTGTACTGTGTATATTGCTGAAATAACAATAAACCCACTTGACCACCTGCCTCAATTCATCCTGAAGAGTTTTCCAATGTTGTTCAAAGGTCTGTTTGTTTCGAGTGAAGGACACGCCCCTGGACGTGCTGGATAAGGGGACCACAGATCAGTGTCCTCAGTCCTGCTTCTCCCTTCAAAGCTGAGAGGAAGATGACCCGCCTGCTGCTTCTGGTTTTGGCTTATGGAGCTCTGCTTATCTCCACAGAGGCCCAGCAAGATTACCACAGTCTCCCTGCACTCACAAGACGGCCATTAAACTCGCAGTCGAAAATGCTCATCAAGGAACCCGTCAGCACATGAATTTCTATAACATCCAGGGCCGTCCGAAGGTAACTGCTGAGAAAGTGTTTACAAAAGTGTGAAACTTTCATCATCTGCAAGCTGAACTAATGAGTATCACATTGATTTTGATGTTTTAATTTCAATGCATATGATGCTTAATGTCTCTTCACAATGAAAGTGATGGTTGTATATCTCAGCCCTGGTCAATTTTACCTTCTCACAGTTTCTCTCTGAATCTGCTGCAGTCAAGTCTGTGACAGTTTGCCATTTTTTGGGTGATTATTGTTTGTTATATTGCCTTTAAAACAGTTGTAGGCAATTTTGTATATAACGTGTTTATGTGATTTAGATCAGCAGTGAATACATTGACATTGAGATTCTCTTGAGAGCAACAAAATGTCCAAAGTCAACTGCAACAGACCATCGGGCTGACTGTATTTTCATGGACAAGAGGGTAAGTAAAGAGTCACTGTGACTGTGAGCATTGGACATATCAGTTAGCAAATTAATTTAGGTTCATGTTAACTTTTTTGATGCCCTGCGGGGGAAAGTTAGCCAACAATAAAGTAACAAATACATAGGTGGCCTCAAAGAGCCAGTTCCTTCACCTTATTCTCAAATTTTAGTAGGTTTACAGGCTTAAAGGCTGGATTACCAGGCAGAAGCAAATGCTAATCATCTGAGGGGTGACCTGTAGATTATGCTTCGAGCTATGAACCCTAGCTGGCCTTATTTAAAGACCTGTGGGCTGTACTACAAAGCGGGTTTTACATACCCAGAGTTAACTCAATCGAGCCAGGTTAACTAAAACTCATTGTTGAAATCAGCCTTAAATGGCAGTGTGGTGTTTTGTGGTGAAAGGGCAGGACTTAACTCTTGTTTTAATTAGAAAGCCAGTAATTAAACCTGGTCAGAGCAGGGTAGATGTGCAGTGTGAATTACCCTTTAAATTTACCTCTTTAAATAGTGAACTACAGGACCACTTAGCTTGATCGGAGGACAGTATTTTAATACAGAGCAGTGTTCAGTTAAACGGGATTTGTTGTTCATACTTTTAGATGAACTTGCTTTGTATAATATAGCCTTATGGTGACCCTGCTTTGGAAGCTCTTTCCTCTAAAATTGTTCTGTGTCATTAAACCCTGCACTCCAGCAGCTCTGCCTTAAATCATTAGATATATCTTTACTACACCTTCTCTCACTGTATTTATTGCCCACCACTCTTTAAATACTGTTTTTGTGTGTCTGTGTGTTTTTGCAGCCATTCATTAACTGTAGAGTTTGCAGCAGACGGTCTGGTAATGATCTTACACATCCATCAAATGACTGTGTACCAAACAAGAAAGTGGATGAAGTAAGTGTAGAGAGTCTTAGCATTATGGAAATGTAACAGGTGTGTGAATTGTGTCTAAACATGTGGTTAAACTTTGATTGTGTTTGTACATGCAAAAATTTGATCAGAGTACTGTTTATTAATGACAATGTTACTTTTAATCTGAACAACAGTGGCAGCACCAAGGAAAAGCTTGGGGGGGGGGGCTCTAGCTCCTCCTCCAATGACCATAGTACCCCCACAGCACCCCCAAAATATTGGTTTCATTTTTTCTTTAACTATCTGTAAAATCTGTATATTGTGTAAGACATTTTTGCGGTTTTTACAGCATACTTGTAGTGTATTTTTTCTTCAAAGTACACATAGAGGCTCTGTGAGCTAGACGTTAGAATTTCATATTTTATCCTATTTTATCCATGCTGTAGCTTATCGTGCTGTGTGCTTCTATACACCATCTACATAAGCTGAAAAGCTAAAGCACCCGGTCTAAATAATCTCACTCCCCTATAGCACCTGTAGCATTAAGTCACTGGCGCTGCCACTGCTGAATAAACGACTCCAATCTGACTAAACCGCTTAACTTTTCCTCCCCATGTTACATTTCAGGACAAACGACGTAATATGTGTCCTTCTGATAAACCTCTTCTCAGACCTAAAACTGCCTTGGCTTCCAAGGACACTAAAGAAGCTGAAGGAGACCGTCTGGCTGTTTCTGATGGCTGATGGTCCTGCAATGTGGACCAGAGGAGGAAACTGGGAGGGAAAATGCTTTGCTTTATATCATGCCCACCCAAAGCCCCCAGTGAGTAAGCCATAGGCGCCGATAGCATGGAAAAACTCCCAAGAAGGAAGAAACCTTGGGAGGGACCAAACTCAAAGGGGGAGCCCATCCTCCTGGGGCCGGCAAAGTGTAGGTGCAGGATCACAAAAAAACTTGACGAGAGAAACGAGAGAATTCGACTGTCCCTCACAAAAACTGTAAAGTTTTAGTGGCTAAATTGCTTTTTCTATGCCTTTTCAAACAGGAGGAGATTTGTTTGGCTATACGTAGAAATTTTCTATACAATTTAGACAGCACAGAATCATTAACCTACTTTAATGCATTTATTAATACAACCACATATTTCACACATTTTGACATCAGTCATGCAGTGAAGATACAGTCTCTTTATTTCTTGACGCCAACCCTCCCCATTAATCCGGGCTTGGGACCGACACCTAGTTGAGCTGGCTTTCTCCCTTAAGTGGCTGGGTTAGGCTAAACTATGTACATATTTATGAAGACTACTATAAATTTATAAAGACCTCCCTAAATATGTAGTCTAACAAAACGCAGTTTAAAGAAGGTAGCCTACCTGGTAAACAAAGAAATTAAAAGGCCCACAGCATATAATCGGGCTATATCCAAGCAGTTTTTAAGAACGTAACCTACATGGCGAAATTGAATTACTTTCTGGACCAACAAACGCAACCAGACATGAACATTATGCACCTTCCTAGTCTTGATGTATGTCGTCATACAGATGAGGACGTTAAGGCAGCCTTTAGGTCCGACCCATCATGCACTGCAGTTTTTTGCAAATTCCTCAGATGGAAAACCATTAAATACCTCTTCTATTACCTTATATTACCTTATATTCATGTAATAAATATACAAATATCAATTAGTTGGAAATCAGCCAGACAGACGTAATTACTACAAATGGTTTCCACTGTATTTGTGACTCTGAGTGCCGCAGGCTTGGATGCAGTGCCGCACCATTTTGTAAGTAAATTAATAAATATTAATGAGACATCACCTACCACCCTGCAAAAAAGAAATTTGCCGCTCGTCCCCCTGCACATGAACCAACATGGCTGTGTCAACCAGCGGAGCTCCGGAGCCTCTGGAGAAACACGCGGCAAAAAAGGCTCGCATACGGTCTTCCAGAGTTTGGGAATACTTCAGTCATGACACCTTTTCTGCGCCTCTACTGTAGCTGGCGTTAATGACGCTGTTTCAGCCATTTTATATTTTCTGTTTACTTATTCTGTCATGTAAGACTGAGACAAATTATCGTTTACGACTATTCTTACACACTGTAGCCTGACTTGCTGACTTAAGTAAGCTTAACTATAAGCTACCTTTGCTAGTGTTTGTGAATAACATGTTTCTCTAGTTATGAAATTATTCCATGTTTTAGCATCTGTTTCAACATTAAAGTCAAATTGGTATATTGAAATATGTAAAAACTATTGAACTATTAGCTTAAGTCTAACATAGAAAATCCTACTGAATCTCTTAAGATTTTCCTTTTTTGTTAATGCACTAATGTTTAAGAAGTGTCTTAAATTGAATTTCAGATTTGTGTGTGGGTGGGAGTGGGTGAATTGTATTAAATTCATACATTCATTCTTTTGGCTCAGACATTACTGACCTAAAACAAATTGAGGCATTGGGTAAGTGCTTAAATTAGCTACTAAATGGCAAAAAATATTCTAAATATCACATTTTCCATTCTTCGGTATAATTTTAATGAATCACCTATGCTGCCAAACATTAACGCATAGATTGTCACAACACTCTATGTTTTAGTTCTTCTTTATGTGTATAGGACGGTGTGATGGTTCTGGTGGTGGGTGTGGCCGACGCTGCTCGCGATGTTTGGCTATGCTGCAGTCCCAGGGACCAAGTTGGAACACATTTCCACCTTCAAGCTTAGGTGGAAAAACGGCACCGAGACCCAGCAGCAGGACAACTTCTTGTCCAGACAACCAGCCCTGCTTCATCATTGAAGTAAGCCCTGTGAACAGGAGCGAGATGTACTTCTGCAGTGGATGTTATAGCGGAAAGAACATCCCCATCCTCACGTCTGCCGGAGTGCCCCCTCAAGTGGGTGTGTGACTTAACTCGATGGATGAATTGGACAGAATGTACTGTTACTAGAGGTCGACCGATATGGGTTTTTCAAGTCAAGGGTCAGGCGATGGCCGATATATGCTGCTGATTTTTTTTGGCCGATAATTGGACGTTTTCCCCTCTATTTGCATGGTAAAATATCACACTAATAATAACAAACGATACACAAAATTTCTCAATTTAGCATTTATTGAATACTCAACTTGGAAACAATAACACATTTATAAACAATAAAAATAGCAGCATCAGAATCTCTGTTAGTGCACAATATAGCAGCAAACTCCTCATGTTTGACGGAAGGAAATTTGTAAACAATACAAAAAGGAATAAGCATGTTATCTTTAGTTGTAATCCCACTTCCAGTCCCTGAGTCTTACTCACCACACTCATACTTCACAGCAAACAGACAGCAGTTAATTAACCAGAAGAGAAAAATGCAAAAACACAACAGAACTTGTAAATAATAACAAACTAATAGACAATAAAAATAGCAGCATCAGAATCTCTATTAGTGCCAAATATAGCAGCAAACTCCTCATGTCTGACGGAAGGAAAATTTGTAAATACACAAAGGAATGAGCACATCTTCAGTTTTAATCCCATTTCCAGTCCCTGAGTCTTCCTCATCCCACAAGCAGGCAAGGCATGTCACCCCGGTTGTGTGACACTTATTTTATATAATAAAATAAGTGCCCCCTGCGGCCCCAGAGCCCGAGCAGCCGTCTCCGCTGCCTGCAGCTACCGCGCCCACGTCCGAGGCGCTTTCCCTGCCTGCAGCTCCCGGGCAGGCGCCCCCTCTGCAGCCTGCAGCTCCAGTCCCTGGCCCCACTCCAGTCCCTTCTCCCCCTGTGACTCTGGTACCCTCACCCCGACGAGCCCGACCCGGCCGCAGGTCCTTATGTCTGTGTCCCATAAGGGGAGAGGACACAGACGCACGGCTGGGGTCCCACCCGCCCAGCCCCCTGGCTCGCCCTCCCTCGCCGGCGCTAGGGCTTGGTCGGCACCTGCGGGTCCTGGCCCTCCGGGTCGGCTGTCGTCTGCGGGTCCCCCTCCGCGGCCTCGTCGCCCTGCCTCGGTCCCTCCTCCGGCGTCTTATCGGTTGCCTGCGGGCCCCCCGACGGCGGCTCCTCATTCGCCTGCTGGTCCTCCCGCTCTGGCGTGTCGGAGGACGTCGCCGTCTGCTGCGGCTCCCCCTCTCTCCTTGCCCTCGCCAGGGTCCCTTCCAGCTCCTTCGTCCCCTTCCCTGGTCTCCCCTCCGACTCCCTCCTTCGTCCCTGCGTCTGTCCCTCACCCCGTCTCCTCGGCCCCTCCGGCTCCGGCCTCCCGGCCGCCTGCAGCCCTTCCGGCTGCCTCCCGTCGCCCGCTGGGTCTCCCTCGGGCTCCTCTTGGTTCCCCCTCCTTCTCTCCCTGGCCTCCCGTCTTTGTCCCTCCTGCCTCTGCTCCCCCTCGCTTTGTTCCTCCTGTCTCTGTCCCTCCTCTCTTTGTCCCTCGTCCCTCTGGCTTCTGCTCCTCTTTCCCCGATGTTCCCTTCGTTCACTCCCGGTCCTTTTGTCCTGCCTGTTCCCTCCGTGTCCCCCTTTCTGATCTGTTTCTCTGCCTTTCCCTGTCTTATGTCAAGTCTTGTCCTGGCTCCTTCCCCTGTGCCAGTTCTGTCTGTCCGTTCTGTTCCCTGTCCCTCATTAATGAGGTTTTATATAGATATACATATATGCCCGGCTTGTCCGCTCCTCGTGTGTGCCACGCCCCCTGATTACCCACGTGTGCTTCCCTGATCGTCTCCTGCTTTGCCCGATTACTTTGATTAGTCATGACCTATTTTAAGTCCTGGTCTTACCTGTTTGCCCTGTCCGTCATTGTAGTTTGTCAATGCCTGCGTTCCGTCCTGCTCTACCCGCTCCGTTTCCCCGATTAAAGACCCGTTTTCACAAACACAAAAAAAACTATATGTATACATATACATACACTGAACAAAAATATAAACGCAACACTTTTGTTTTTGCTCCCATTTTTCATGAGATGGACTTAAAGATCTACAATTCATTCCAGATACACAATATTACCATTTCTCTCAAACATTTCTCACAAATCAGTCTAAATGTGTGATAGTGAGCACTTCTGCTTTGCTGAGATAATCCATCCCACCTCACAGGTGTGCCACATCAAGATGCTGATCTGACATCATGGGTAGTGCACAGGTGTACCTTATACTGCCCACAATAAAAGGCCACCCTGGAATGTGCAGTTTTGTCTCACAGCAAAATGCCACAGATGCCACAAGCATTGAGGGAGCGTGCAATTGGCATGCTGACAGCAGGAATGTCAACCAGATCTGTTGCTCGTGCATTGAATGTTCATTTCTCAACCATAAGCCGTCTCCAAAGGCGTTTCAGAGAATATGGCAGTACATCCAACCGGCCTCACAACCGCAGACCACGTGTAACCACACCAGCCCAGGACCTCCACATCCAGCAGGTTCACCTCCAAGATCGTCTGAGACCAGCCACTCAGACAGATGATGCACGGCCCCATGTTGCAAGGATCTGTACACAGTTCTTGGAAGCTGAAAATGTCCCAGTTCTTGCATGGCCAGCATACTCACCGGACATGTCACCCGTTGAGCATGTTTGGGATGTGCTTGACCGGCGTATACGACAGCGTGTACCAGTTCCCACTAATATCCAACAACTTCGCACAGCCATTGAAGAGGAGTGGACCAACATTCCACAGGCCACAATTGACAATCTGATAAACTCTATGCGAAGAAGATGTGTTGCATTGTATGAGGCAAATGGTGGTCACACCAGATACTGACCGGTTCTGAGTCCCCAGACCCCCAATAAAGCAAAAAACTGCACATTCCAGGGTGGCCATTTATTGTGGGCAGTATAAGGTACACCTGTGCACTACCCATGATGTCAGATCAGCATCTTGATGTGGCACACCTGTGAGGTGGGATGGATTATCTCAGCAAAGCAGAAGTGCTCACTATCACACATTTAGACTGATTTGTGAGAAATGTTTGAGAGAAATGGTAATATTGTGTATCTGGAATGAATTGTAGGTCTTTAAGTCCATCTCATGAAAAATGGGAGCAGAAACAAGAGTGTTGCGTTTATATTTTTGTTCAGTATATATATTTATGGGTGTATCGAGACTAGATGGTCAGTATGGATAACTAAGGTGCACTAAAACTGGGTGAGCAGGCAAGGCATGTCACCCAGGTTGTGTGACAATTATTTTATATAAATGTATATATGTATATATATATTCCATCCACCATCCCTCCTTTACAGAGAACTGCGTTATTTTTATTGTCCATTACGAAAAAAATAAAAAAACTATATATATATATATATATATATATATATACATATATATTTATGGGTGTATCGAGACTAGATGGTCATTATGGATAACTAAGGTGCACTAAAACTGGGTGAGCAGGCAAGGCATGTCACCCAGGTTGTGTGACAATTATTTTATATAAATGTATATATATATATATATATTCCATCCACCATCCCTCCTTTACGGAGAACTGCGTTATTTTTCTTTTCTATTGCTAATAAAAAAACTATATATATGTACATGTATATATATATATATATATATATATATATATATATATATATATATATATATATATATATATATGGGTGTATCGAGACTTGATGGTCAGTATGGATAACTAAGGTGCACTAAAATTGGGTGAGCAGGCAAGGCATGTCACCCAGGTTGTGTGACAATTATTTTATATATATGCATATACATATTCCATCCACCATCCCTCCTTTATGGAGAACTGCGTTATTTTTATTGTCTATTGCAAAAAAAAAACAGAAAAACTATATATATATATATATATATATATATATATATATATATATATATATATATATATATATATATATACATATATATTCATGGGTGTATCGAGACTAGATGGTCATTCTGGATAACTAAAGTGCACTAAAATTGGGTGAGCAGGCAAGGCATGTCACCCAGGTTGTGTGACAATTATTTTATATAAATGTATATATATATATATATATATATATATATATATATATATATATATATATATATATATTCCATCCACCATCCCTCCTTTACGGAGAACTGCGTTATTTTTCTTTTTTATTGCTAATAAAAAAACTATATATATATACATATATATTTATGGGTGTATCGAGACTAGATGGTCATTATGAATAACTAAGGTGCACTAAAATTGGGTGAGCAGGCAAGGCATGTCACCCCGGTTGTGTGACAATTATTTTATATATATATTCCATCCACCATCCCTCCTTTACGGAGGACTGCTTTATTTTTAATATCCATTGCGAAAAAAAAACACAAGAAAAAGAAAAAATATCTATATATATACATATATATATATATATATATATATATGGGTGTGTCGAGACTAGATGGTCAGTATGGATAACTAAAGTGCACTAAAATTGGGTGAGCAGGCAAGGCATGTCACCCAGGTTGTGTGACAATTATTTTATATAAATGTATATATATATATATATATATATATATATATATATATATATATATATTCCATCCACCATCCCTCCTTTACGGAGAACTGTGTTATTTTTCTTTTCTATTGCTAATAAAAAAACTATATATATGTACATATATATATATATATATATATGGGTGGGTGTATCGAGACTAGTTGGTCATTATGGATAACTAAGTTGCACTAAAATTGGGTGAGCAGGCAAGGCATGTCACCCAGGTTGTGTGACAATTATTTTATATATATGTATATATATATTCCATCCACCATCCCTCCTTTATGGAGAACTGCGCTATTTTTATTGTCTATTGCAAAAAAAAAAAAAAAAAAAACAATACATATATATACATATATATTTATGGGTGTATCGAGACTAGATGGTCATTATGAATAACTAAGGTGCACTAAAATTGGGTGAGCAGGCAAGGCATGTCACCCCGGTTGTGTGACAATTATTTTATATATATATTCCATCCACCATCCCTCCTTTACGGAGAACTGCGTTATTTTTATTGTCCATTGCGAAAAAAAAAAAACTATATATATACATATATATTTATGGGTGTATCGAGACTAGTTGGTCATTATGGATAACTAAGTTGCACTAAAATTGGGTGAGCAGGCAAGGCATGTCACCCAGGTTGTGTGACAATTATTTTATATATATGTATGTATATATTCCATCCACCATCCCTCCTTTACGGAGAACTGCGTTATTTTTCTTTTCTATTGCTAATAAAAAAACTATATATATGTACATATATATATATATATTTATGGGTGTATCGAGACTAGTTGGTCATTATGGATAACTAAGGTGCACTAAAATTGGGTGAGCAGGCAAGGCATGTCTCCCCAGTTGTGTGACAATTATTTTATATAAATGTATATATATATTCCCTCCACCACCCCTCCTTTACGGAGGACTGCTTTATTTTTAATATCCATTGCGAAAAAAAAACACAAGAAAAAGAAAAAATATCTATATATATACATATATATATATATATATATATATATATATATATATGGGTGTGTCGAGACTAGATGGTCAGTATGGATAACTGAGGTGCACTAAAATTGGGTGAGCAGGCAAGGCATGTCACCCAGGTTGTGTGACAATTATTTTATATATATGCATATACATATTCCATCCACCATCCCTCCTTTACGGAGAACTGCGTTATTTTTATTGTCTATTGCAAAAAAAAAACAGAAAAACTATATATATATATATATATATATATATATATATATATATATATATATATATATATATATATATATATATATATATATATATATATATATATATATATACATATATATTCATGGGTGTATCGAGACTAGATGGTCATTATGGATAACTAAAGTGCACTAAAATTGGGTGAGCAGGCAAGGCATGTCACCCAGGTTGTGTGACAATTATTTTATATAAATGTATATATATATATATATATTCCATCCACCATCCCTCCTTTACGGAGAACTGCGTTATTTTTCTTTTCTATTGCTAATAAAAAAACTATATATATATACATATATATTTATGGGTGTATCGAGACTAGATGGTCATTATGAATAACTAAGGTGCACTAAAATTGGGTGAGCAGGCAAGGCATGTCACCCCGGTTGTGTGACAATTATTTTATATATATATTCCATCCACCATCCCTCCTTTACGGAGGACTGCTTTATTTTTAATATCCATTGCGAAAAAAAAACACAAGAAAAAGAAAAAATATCTATATATATATACATATATATATATATATATATATATATATATATATATGGGTGTGTCGAGACTAGATGGTCAGTATGGATAACTAAAGTGCACTAAAATTGGGTGAGCAGGCAAGGCATGTCACCCAGGTTGTGTGACAATTATTTTATATAAATGTATATATATATATATATATATATATATATATATATATATATATATATATATATATATATATATATATATATATTCCATCCACCATCCCTCCTTTACGGAGAACTGCGTTATTTTTCTTTTCTATTGCTAATAAAAAAACTATATATATGTACATATATATATATATATATGGGTGTATCGAGACTAGTTGGTCATTATGGATAACTAAGTTGCACTAAAATTGGGTGAGCAGGCAAGGCATGTCACCCAGGTTGTGTGACAATTATTTTATATATATATGTATATATATATTCCCTCCACCACCCCTCCTTTACGGAGGACTGCTTTATTTTTAATATCCATTGCGAAAAAAAAACACAAGAAAAAGAAAAAATATCTATATATATATACATATATATATATATATATATATATATATATGGGTGTGTCGAGACTAGATGGTCAGTATGGATAACTAAAGTGCACTAAAATTGGGTGAGCAGGCAAGGCATGTCACCCAGGTTGTGTGACAATTATTTTATATAAATGTATATATATATATATATATATATATATATATATATTCCATCCACCATCCCTCCTTTACGGAGAACTGCGTTATTTTTCTTTTCTATTGCTAATAAAAAAACTATATATATGTACATATATATATATATATATATGGGTGTATCGAGACTAGTTGGTCATTATGGATAACTAAGTTGCACTAAAATTGGGTGAGCAGGCAAGGCATGTCACCCAGGTTGTGTGACAATTATTTTATATATATATGTATATATATATTCCCTCCACCACCCCTCCTTTACGGAGGACTGCTTTATTTTTAATATCCATTGCGAAAAAAAAACACAAGAAAAAGAAAAAATATCTATATATATACATATATATATATATATATATATATATATATGGGTGTGTCGAGACTAGATTGTCAGTATGGATAACTAAGGTGCACTAAAATTGGGTGAGCAGGCAAGGCATGTCACCCAGGTTGTGTGACAATTATTTTATATAAATGTATATATATATATATATATTCCATCCACCATCCCTCCTTTACGGAGAACTGCGTTATTTTTCTTTTCTATTGCTAATAAAAAAACTATATATATATGTACATATATATATATATATATGGGTGTATCGAGACTAGTTGGTCATTATGGATAACTAAGTTGCACTAAAATTGGGTGAGCAGGCAAGGCATGTCACCCAAGTTGTGTGACAATTATTTTATATATATGTATATATATATTCCATCCACCATCCCTCCTTTATGGAGAACTGCGTTATTTTTATTGTCTATTGCAAAAAAAAAAACAAAAAAAACTATATATATATACATATATATTTATGGGTGTATCGAGACTAGATGGTCATTATGAATAACTAAGGTGCACTAAAACTGGGTGAGCAGGCAAGGCATGTCACCCAGGTTGTGTGACAATTATTTTATATATATGTATATATATATTCCATCCACCATCCCTCCTTTATGGAGAACTGCGTTATTTTTATTGTCTATTGCAAAAAAAAAAACAAAAAAAACTATATATATATATACATATATATATATGGGTGTATCGAGACTAGAAGGTCATTATGCATAACTAAAGTGCACTAAAATTGGGTGAGCAGGAAAGGCATGTCACCCCAGTTGTGTGACAATTATTTTATATATATGTATATATATATATATATTCCCTCCACCACCCCTCCTCTACGGAGGACTGCTTTATTTTTATTTCCATTGCAAAAATAAAAAATTTTAAAACACAAAAAAAAAAAAAAACGAAAATAATAATAATAAAAATAATTTTGAATGTGTATTCAAATAAGTTTGAATGTGTGTGAACTATATATAAATATATATATACACATGCATATACAGAAATATATACACACACACACATATATATATATACACACACACACACAGACACACACTCACATAAACACATACACACACTGTGTACAGTCTTATGCAAAGGTTTGGCACCCCTTGACAAATAACATCTTTTCAATTACAAAAGCAACAATATCAGTTAATACAGTCTCTTTAGGAACTGGGGGAAAAATACACAATATTTTCAGCAAACATTGATGAATAGTTACTTTTTATGCCATAAATTGAACAAAATTACAAAATAAAAACATTATTATGGCACTCTGCAAAAGTTTGGGCACCCTACGTAATCAGTACTTAGTAACACCTCCTCTGCCAGATATCACAGCTTACAAGCGCTTCTTATAGCCAGCTGAAAGGCTTTCAGTTCTTGTACTTGGGATTTTCTCACATTCTTCCTTGCAAAAGGCTTCTAGTTCTGTAATATTCTAATATATCAAGGGCTGTATTGTCAAATAGGAGATCGGCAGCATTCTCCCACCTGAGAAAACTGTACTACAATGCCCTTGATAGTGTGTAGAAACACACTCGTCAGCTCTAGTCCTCCTGTAACAACGCAAAAGGACTGGCAACCCTCAGGTATTTATGCGTGCGATTGTATGATAAATTCACCCTGACAGTCTCACACTTCTCTTGGTACCAACAGGTCTCATGGAATATATAAAAGGCAACTGCAACAATTATACTCGGCACTAAACATCGAGGCACGGAAATGCAGCAGAGCTTGTGTATTTCTCAGGATGCATTCTAGTAAAATGCCCGGAAAATGAGCTAAAGACATATTTCAAGGGGCACTATATAAAACCGATGGAAATTTTACTGATTAAATAAAAGGAAAAGCATCGTTTGAAAAATCACAAATGTTTCTAAGATTCAATGCATCGCTTTTTGACCACATCATAGCGATGAACACATCATTGTTCCTGACAATGTCCTAATACAGAAATAAAACTTTATGTTGGTAAACTCAAAAAGCCTTCAGCTGTCACACTGGCTAACGATCTCAAACGATTATAAAGCAGCATTTTGAAAAGCGCTGTTTTAAAATAACAGATACAACACTTACCTTGTCTTCTGGCCAAATGCTTTTCACGGCTTGGCACTCCAACGGTGCTGAAACGAAATTTGTATTTCCTCCTACCTCGTTGGCCCTTCAGTTCTTCTTTTCTCCCTTTGGATGTTTTTTTCCTTCTTCTTTGGATATTGTTTTTTATTTTTGTTTGTTTTTTTTTACTTTGCATGTTTTTCCTTCTTCGGATATTATTTTTTTGGCTTATTTTTTTAGACGATGTTTTTTTCGTCTTCTTTAAAAATTGATTTTTTTCGTCTTCTTTAAATATTGTTTTTTTTTTCATCCTTTTGATGTTGTTTTACGGAACAAGAGCCGTACAGTGCTACTCTATCAGGAGGTAGCGCCAACTGAACGCCTTGAAGCAGTACCCAGCTCTTTTATAGGGAGCGTCAACCCGAAGTCAAGTTCTAGAACGTTGCACTCACTTTTCATTGGTTTCCCAGCTATGCTGTCAGAATAATGTTTGCTGATTGGTCGAAAATTTTAAAACGTACCCGAGTACTGTAAAAAAAACTCAAGATCTTGCTACCCTACGGAGCACCCATAAGGTGATTTTTTTTATACGTTATATGCAGCTATTTGTAGCAGGCCGTAATTAGACTAATCCACCCTTTGTCAATAAAGCCAACAAGAGAACAGGTTGCCCAAAGTTTGCTCAGGTACACGCCACAGCACAACCTTAAAAACACATCCAGCACAAATCACACTAGTGAATGACACAGCAAATCACAGCAATAAAAAAGACCCCTATGGGCAATCCAGCACCCAGACTACAGGTGCCAAAAGGCCCAGCCTGCCTAATAATGAACCCAAAATATACATACAACAAAGAAAAAGACACAAACAAAAAAGAAAATAAAACTAGCCAGCTGCTCCCACTAAACCCCGCTCCCGAGGCCACTAAGCCGGCTGGCTTGATAATACACGATACAACCTCAGATAAAACATATTAAAGCAACACCAGGGAGGTTTACAACCTGATCCTTAAAATTATCGACCCGTAATTCCACCTTGAAAACCCCTAAAGAACAGTAGTTTACCCCATGACTCACTGCCCCATTCAAACAAAAAAAAAACAGGTTTTTGGGGTAACCTTTAGGTCAGCTCTTCAAAACCAGGTATGAGGACTCTTCAGCTAATCAGTCCTCTAATTAGAAATCTAATTAGGGAGTTGCAGCGAAAACCTGCATACACACCGGCCCTTTGCGGATAAGATTGTTCACCCCTGAAACAAGCAAACAGAAAGGCTGCTACACTGCAAATTCAATATGCCCGCCGATGCTCCACCAAATCTATCAGGACCCTGCCTGTCTTTCCCGTGCCTGCTCCTTTGCCAATATGCCCTACCATCGGAACATGCACAGCCATCTCGCCCCGGCTATGCCTCCAGTCCGAACTGCAGTTCCTATACCTGCCTATAATTGCCTGGCTACAATCCATCCCCCAAAATGAAATTGATGACCCAACGATCACAGCTAAGAATTCTATCCCCAAACCACTGGTCTTCCTCCCCAACCGAACGATCATTCACTGACCGTGGTAACTTATAAGGGTTGGTATGATGACCAGTGGTGGACCTCACCGAACGTTTAACTGGTCTCTACACCTCGGGGGGGACATAACCTCCTCCATTATACGAGGCCTACTTGTGGATGCTCTATTGCGACCCCTCCCACCAGCCCTGTCCCCGTAAAATCACAGAGTCCTCATCCGATTCCATTTCTGTTGCCCCTGTGGGCAACCCAGACTCAGGAGACATTACCAGAACATCTTCCCCTGACATAACAACCCCCTGTGGTACTGGACGCAACTCTGTTCGGTGAACTTGACGGACAACCCCGTCCCCCTCCATTGGAGTTGCAGAGTAAACTGCACCCTGATCTTGGGGACACCGAACTACCATATACAAACAGGCATCCCAATGATCCTGTATTTTACCTCGAACATGGTTCCGCAAACACACCAGCTGACCTTCATCAAACCCCTAATCATTAACCAACTCATTGTGTTTCCGATTTCGTGGTGTGGCTTGTTCCTCCAACTAAGCCTTCACATACTCTTGAAGCACCTGCAAACTTTCCTGATGGTTTTGTACCCATTCCTCCAAAGGTCCACCATACTGACTGATCCCGGCAGGAGCCTGAAGATAGTGTATCGGTAATCGAGGCTCACAGCCAGACCTTAAATAAAAAGGCATCATCCAGTCATTTGGTGGGGTGTAGTATTGTAAGCTTCTCTGCTGGAGGAAGTGTGTGAAGCAAATTGTGCAAAAAAAATATTAAAGCAACACCAGGGAGGTTTACATCTAGATCCTTAAAATGATCGACCTGCAATTCCACCTTGAAAATCCAATTACCATATAAAGGATACAAGATGTAAAGATGACAAATGACATGGCACACATTTGTTGTTTAGACTGTTGTGTCAGGTTAATTGAAAGCTGAAGGATCTTAGTGTTTACTAGTCTAAGTAACAGAATGTCTAAACACTGTGCTTGCCTTTATGGGTTTTTAAGCAGAACATATAGGTATAGAAACATATTAACATTACGTTTCACGATTCACTGACTGGAGAATAGGAGAATATACACATCAATATTACTACTTAAGTTAACTAACCCTAATCCCAACCCCTATTGGCACGGAGCCCGCCAGGGTTCAGGTGAGATATAAATCTGTAATCTGTATCAATGGTTTTGCTATCCATACCCACCCTATTAATGTTAGCTTCCCAGGGTTTCTTGTTAGACAAGCTCTGTGTCTCTCTATACCCCCATTTACTGCACGACTGATTGTCCATTTATAAAGAATCAAATAGGGTGAAGATGGTTTTAGTTTACAATTACTCTGGAAGGTGACCAGATTAAAAAAAACTAAATACCATGCCTACGTGTATGTAATCTCCATCACAGTCCCCATTTTCCCCATAATCCTCGTTTTGATAGTGCCAATTTGTGTAATGTGAGTTTTTTTTTTTTTTTAAAAACTGTTATAGAAGAACATACTGGATGCCACATGTGTACAATTACCCCTTTCTAATTAGTGGGGTCCGTTGTGTCAGCTACAGCCTTTACTAACATACACATAAGTATACAGTCTTACAGCACTTTTGTTTTCCTTTTGTATTTAATGGTTTTCCATTTAGGGGGCAGCATGGTGGTGCAGTGGTTAGCACTGTTGCCTCACACCTCTAGGGCCCGGGTTCGAGTCTCCACCTGGGTCACATGTGTGTGGAGTTTGCATGTTCTACCCATGTCATCGTGGGGTTTCCTCCGGGTACTCTGGTTTCCCCCACAGTCCAAAAACATGCTGAGGCTAATTGGAGTTGCTAAATTGCCCATAGGAGTGTATGCGTGAGTGAATAGTGTGTGAGTGTGCCCTGCGATGGGCTGGCCCGCCATCCTGAGTTGTTCCCTGTCTCGTGCCCATTGCTTCCGGGATAGGCTCCAGACCCCCCGCGATCCAGTAGGATAAGCGGTTTGGAAAATGGATGGATGGATGGATGGACAGTTTTCCATTTGAGGAATTAGCAAAAAACTGCAGTGCATGATGGGTAGGATCTAAAGGCTGCCTAACGCCCTTAATTTGTTTGCAATTTCGCCAGGTAGGCTACCTTCTTTAAACTGCGTTTTGCTAGACTACACATTTCGAGATGTTTTATTGTAGTCTTGGTAAATATATATATATAGTTTAGCCTAACCCAGCCACTTAAGGGAGCAAGCCAGCTCAGGTAGGTGCCAGTCCCAAGCCCGGATTAATGGAGAGGGTTGGCGTCAAGAAATAAAGAGAAATAAAGACAACTAATACTCCTAGTTTGCGAGATCTGACTGCAATGGCAGCACTGCTACAAGGGTGTGGATAAATCTATACAAATATCACCTGCATGCACATTACTTCTTTTACAATAACCAACTCCTGATCCATACTGTTAGTCGTGAAAAAAAAAACTATCGTGTACATAGAGGCCCTGTGTAAAAAGATAACTGCCAAGGAAAAGATCAAAAACATTTATTTCAAGGATACAAAGTTTTTATGGTCATGTACAGTGTACAGTGCAATTCTTATTTGATTAACTTGAATGTCTCCACAGACTAGACGATTAAACAAATAAAGCAGCGCAACATTACAATAACTAATAACAAATAAACAAAGCTCACGAGTACTATTACAGTATTTATATCATTTATTTAAACTTAATTTTACCAGGTAAATTAACTACAAAGCAGTTACCACTGCTTTACCTGCTTCTCGGGAGAAATAGCAGATATACGTCATGTATGTGACTAAATTCTTAAGCCAATAAGGGCAAAGTTGTGTCGTAATGGAGGCGGATCCAGTTTGTGCAGCCGGTTAAAGACACTACGGGCATGTAAATGGAGAACGAAATTATAGTTATACCGAATCTCCTACACACAATACCAAGGTTACCAACTTTGGTCAGCTGACCGGAGTGAGACGTTCAATTCCCGTAAGATTTCTTTGCGCCAGACTGAGAGTCTGAAAACACGTCACACCAGATGCATGAGAGATGGAAACCTGGGATATTCAGTCGAATCAGATCAAATATGATGCTAAGTTAGTACTAAGTTAAAATATGTTCCGGACTTGTAACATGCACCCATGATTTGGAACAGTCAGCAGGCTGTCTCTGGCCACGCCCCCTACACTCGGTCCGGCCCCTGGCTTTTCCTGAATTCTGATTCCTTTAGATAAACATTGACTTCATTGATATTGTTATTGATTTATCGACAGACCATCATACTTTTTAGACGTTATAATAACAACACTCTATTGATCCCCAAAGAGAGAAATTCTCTCCTTGCCTGCCCCCTCTTACTGTCCATGATACACAAGCACATATGTAGAAAAACGTCAGCTTGGAAGCCAAGGCTGGACTTAACCTACTCTATTCTGGTATTCTGTTCTCCCAAGTAAGGCATCCCAAGTTCGAATCCAACTTCCGACAAAAGTTCTTCAATCGCTACAGCACAATTTGAGCCACTGATCGGCTTTAATTGCTTTGTTTTATTTTTGCGTTTCAGGCAAAACTACATAACACTTAAAGACACTTCGGGCATGCAAATGGAGAACGAAATTATAGTTATACCGAATCTCCTACACACAATACCAAGGTTACCAACTTTGGTCAGCTGGCCGGAGTGAGACGTTTCTCAGGCGCCAGCCTGAGAGTCTGAAAACACGTCACACCAGATGCATGAGAGATGGAAACCTGGGATATTCAGTCGAATCAGATCAAATATGATGCTAAGTTAGTACTAAGTTAAAATATGTTCCGCACTTGTAACATGCACCCATGATTTGGAACAGCAGCATACCTGTCAAGGTTTGGATTTGAAAATAAAGGAAATTTTCCGGCACCCGCCGTGAGCCATCCCACCACCGCAACCAGGCTCCAGTATCCCTTACATTTTAAGACAGGAAATATAAAATAATATAAATTATATAAAATATAATATAAATATAATATAAATATATAAAATATATAAAATATATTTTTGGCCACAACCGGGATTCGAACCCCGGTCTCCCGTGTGAAAGGCGGCGATCTTACCACTACACTATCCAGCAACTATATAATATAAGGGAGATTTACGGGAAAATACTAATACGGGAGGACGGCGGGAAAGAGAAGTAAAATACGGTAGTTTCCCGGCCAAAACGGGAGACTTGACAGCCTGAGATGGCTGTCTCTGGCCACGCCCCCTACAGTCGGTCCGGCCCCTGGCTTTTCCAGCGTGTTCGCGAAAACGACTTCATTTATTTTCTTATTGATTTATCGACAGACCATCATACTTTTTAGACGTTATAATAACAACACTCTATTGATCCCCAAAGAGAGAAATTCTCTCCTTGCCTGCCCCCTCTTACTGTCCATGATACACAAGCACATATGTAGAAAAACGTCAGCTTGGAAGCCAAGGCTGGACTTAACCTACTCTATTCTGGTATTCTGTTCTCCCAAGTAAGGCGTGGGTTCGAATCCAACTTCCGACAAAAGTTCTTCAATCGCTACAGCACAATTTGAGCCACTTACGGCTTTAATTGCTTTGTTTTATTTTTGCGTTTCAGGCAAAACTACATAACACTTAAAGACACTACGGGCATGTAAATGGAGAACGAAATTATAGTTATACCGAATCTCCTACACACAATACCAAGGTTACCAACTTTGGTCAGCTGGCCGGAGTGAGACGTTCAATTCCCGTAAGATTTCTTTGCGCCAGCCTGAGAGTCTGAAAACACGTCACACCAGATGCATGAGAGATGGAAACCTGGGATATTCAGTCGAATCAGATCAAATATGATGCTAAGTTAGTACTAAGTTAAAATATGTTCCGCACTTGTAACATGCACCCATGATTTGGAACAGCAGCATACCTGTCAAGGTTTGGATTTGAAAATAAAGGAAATTTTCCGGCACCCGCCGTGAGCCATCCCACCACCGCAACCAGGCTCCAGTATCAACAACAACAAACAAACAAATTTATTTTTATATAGCGCATTATCACAACATTACATTGTCTCAAAGCGCTTTACAGTATCCTCACCCAAAGCCCCCAGTGAGTAAGCCATAGGCGACAGTGGCAAGGAAAAACTCCCTAGAAGGAAGAAACCTTGAGAGGGACCAGACTCAAAGGGGAAGCCCATCCTCCAGGGGCCGGCAGGGATAGTCAAATAGAGAGAGGAGAGCAAGGAAGATAAGCCAATGCCGAAGCCGAGTCTTCTTCCAATTGCCAGGCAACCAGAGGTAAGGCAGCGGGTCATACATGGAAGATCAGAACGGCGAGCTGGATGCAGGGACGTCACTGGTGGTGGTCGGGTGTGCTGGATATCTTGATAGATTGAGGTCTCCAGGCATCACCCCCAGGAGGAGTAGGGGAAATAAAATGTACAATTAGGCATAGTAGAGGAGGCTATTGGCAGTGCTAAAAGCTAGGTGAGTACAATATGAAGTGCAATCTGCAAGCTCCGGCAGATATGGCTATGGCAGCATCAGTAGGAGGGAGAGGCAAGTGGGAATGCCGGCATGGGGAGTCCCTGAAATGTCAGCACTCCAGTTCCACAAGAGATTGCAAAGCTAGAGTGACAGCACTGACAATCCAGTTCATCCAAAGCCAATGGCACCGATCCCCACCCAGCTCTACACCTCACACTACAGGTCTGCCTGGGAGTGAAGAGTTAGCTAGGGCTAGAACTAGTGTCCCTATACGCTAAACTAAACAGGTGTGTTTTTAGTCTGGACTTGAGTTTTTAGTCTGGACAGAGCACGTTACTGACACACACATCTTCTTCGCAATGTTGCACACCTCTTTAAAATTTGCCTTTGTGATCTCCGATTGCCTCAATCGGACATCATTAGTGCCGACGTGGATAACTATCTGAGAGTATTTACGTTTACTTTTAGCCAGCACTTTTAAATTTGCCGAGATGTCGGTCGCTCTGGCACCCGGGAGACAATTTACAATGGTCGCTGGAGTCGCTACTCTCACGTTTCTTAGAATAGAATCACCAATTATTAGAGCACTTTCAACAGGCGTCTCAGTGGGAGTTTCACTGAGTGGGGAGAACCTGTTGGAAACGCGGATAGGCGAATGGTGCCGGTGTAAGTTTGGTTTGGATTTGCGACTATGCCGCCGGGTCGTCACCCACTCGCCTTGCTGCGAAGGCTCTGCTGCCGGAGCAGGGGGAGACTTACTGGCTATCGCGGACATATCCGGAGCCGCTAATACTGAGTCAATAAAACTCTCATTCTCCTGAATGTTATGTAACGTCCGGATACGTCCCTCTAACACTACAATCTTCTCCGTCAGTCTAGCGACTAACTGACACTTCTCACATGTATAAATACCGCTAATGACTGGAGAAGAATAGCTAAACATATTACACTCAGAACACGGAACAGTAGACATGGCGTTGTACTTACGTAAACTGAGGCTGTAAGGCTGGAAGCACCTTCTTAATTGAACGAAGATCGTGGGTCGGTACTTGCGTAGGTGATTAATCCGTCGGGGTCTGGGAAATTTTATTTATTTATTTTGGAGGATTATTAATCTTGCGAAGCTTTTTCCCAATGACTTAACTCGAATTATTATTTAGGTGATATCTATGGTTTCAAAGTTCGCGCGCTAGCAGTCAGTATCACTCTCGCAGGAAACAGGAAACAACGGAAATGACCATGTGTATCCCTTACATTTTAAGACAGGAAATATAAAATAATATAAATTATATAAAATATAATATAAATATAAATATATAAAATATATAAAATATAAAATAACCATTTGTCATTTATTTTCTATTAATTTTTCATGTTCACTCATGCGGCTCTGTCATTCACTAATGACTTGGATTTTTCATGCCGACTGACATCGTTCCTTCCCCGTGGGAGACAAATCTTACAGAACGCGTGACCCATCCTGCTCCTCTTCAGGAAAGTAAATTCGTCATCTTCGTCATCACCCCTTAAAACAATTACTGAAGCGAGACGGCGCACGCGTTACGGCGACAGATTTAAATTGTGAGTGCACTATATCTCGTCGCAAATGGTGCTTAACCACGGCGGGTCTCAAGCACAGGAGACTCCCAATTTCTAAATGACACACACTTGGCTCACAGCGCAAAGTTGTGTTAAACTTGCTTTGTCTAAAGCAGGCACACACATACGAGTATGATCCTGATAGGTAACTAAGCTATCGGTCTTATGTCCAAGCGCAACATAATTTAGGTTAGAACCTCATAACAAGTATTCCCGTTCGCTAATAGAGAGATCTCTCCCAGGATATATAGAAACGGAGACACTCGTCCGAATTGAACCTGGAAACAAAGCGCTACATCTGAGAATCTCGTCAGACATAGGGTTAAAGTTTACTGCAGTTTAATACGAAAGAACTACAATGAAATCACCGAAAATAAAACAAAATAATATAACTACTAATAATAGAAATAAAAATAACTATAATAAGCCCATATGATCCCGCTTAAATGCCTTCAGATTGCCATGAGTGCGACTTTTGCAACCAGTTGACAGTAGCGCTTCTTCACTGCACGTTCGGTCATAAAAAGTTTAAATTGTGTGCTCAGAATAAGTTTAAACCTTGTGCCTTGTGATTATTAACCAATTTTTATGCTGAATGGTCGGCTCAAACTCAATTGCGAAACACCGTGAGTCTGTTAATGTGTGACTTAAATGGAACTCATTAATAACCAGTATCACGTAATAACCTGGGTTAGAATAGAAGGCTTGTCCAACGAGCTGCGTCACCAGGTAATGTAAACGATCGGTAGCGAAGCTCCCCTCACGGCCAATGAGAGAGAGTCTCGCGATATTTCAGGCGAATTTGAGGTTTCAGAGCGTAGATCGCACAGGCAGGGATTCTTGTGAGCACTCAATGAACGGAGGCTGAAGTTGTGTAAAAGACATGCATTTATTCCTATAACTAACATAAGACAGACATTACACCTAACAAACAATAAACACGAAATAACGGAGTGGACACAAACAATGTAATCATGAAAATGCAATGACCAGATTTAAAATGAGTAACCTTAAAAGGGAAAATACTGTTCTGCAAAGCAAGCAATTTGTGGAAATACTGTCCTAAAGTAATATAGCAGGTGAATAGGAGTTTAGGTTGTTATAAATGAAAGGAAGTTTGTTTACTTGGTTGCAGAGTGGGGGGGGGGGGGTCTTGGCAGTTGGTTGCGGAGGCTGATGAGCTGATGGGTGATGGCACTCAGGGAGGCGCGGTGTTTGCAGCGGTTGTTGGAGTGGAGCCCCTCTGATTCCCTCTCCTGGTGAAGCTTGGGCTTGGTTGCAGTTCTCTGTCCAGCTGGGTCTTCACTGATAGGCTTCAGGAGGGCTTCTTGTGGGCTTCTCTTCTCTTGGGCTGATGTTCTCTGCCTCTCTTCGTGCTGATGGTCTTTTGTTTTCTCCTCCCTTCTGTTTCTCCTCTCCTGGCTTTGTTCTGAGGTGCCAGGTTTTATAGTGTAAAGTTCGTGAATAGGAGTGACCAGGAATTCGACTCCTGGACCAATGGCTGACCATCCATTTGGCGGGCTTTCGGAAGGGGGTCTGTATCAGTCCTTTTGAGATTTATGACCAGAGTGATTTCCCTTGTATTGATGATTTTCGTTAGGCTGGTGTAACTTTTGATATATTCACTTTCGTGGTAACCACTGACCAGATTTGGAAACTGGAGTGATTTTCCATCGGTTTGATACCAAACATGCCATAGCAGCCTAGCGGTTCACACCTCATACCATCTGTAATGATTAATTAATGATTACTTATATTATGTCGTTATGTTATATTACTCACACCTTATTTTATGCCTCACAATCTATATAATTGTAAATATACTGTGTAGCTGCTGGCGCGTTCCAAACTAAATCTCATTGTACTTACAATGTCAATAAAAACATCCATCCATCCATCTAGGCAGGCCAGTGTCGCCTCCATCCTTCCTGAAGTCAGTGATTCCTTTGTCTTTGTGCTGTTTAGTGCCAAATTGTTTGCTGAACTCCAACCTATCAGTTTCTGGACCTCATCTCTGTAAGCTGACTCATAAGAACCAAAGAGATTTACAAATGAGAGGAGGCCATTCGGCCCATCAAGCTCCTTTGAGGAGAACTTAGCTAATAGCTCAAAAATCTTATCTAGCTCTGATTTAAAAGAACCCAGGGTTTTAGCTTGTGTTACAATAACAGGAAGACTATTCCATACTCTAACTACACGCTGTGTACAGAAATGCTTCATCAAATTCGTTTTAAAATGTTCTCCAGCTAATTTCCACTTATGGCCACGAGTTCTGGTATTTAAACTAACATTGAAATAGCCATTTGGCTGAACAGCATCCAGACCTGTTAGAATCTTAAACACCTGGATTATGTCCCCCCTTAGTCTCCTTTGCTCGAGGCTAAACAGATTCAGCTCAGCTAACCTCTCCTCATTAGACATTCCTCTAAGACCAGGAATCATTCTCGTTGCCCTACGTTGCACCTTTTCCAAGGCAGCAATGTCCTTCTTAAGGTATGGTAACCAAACCCGCACACAATATTCTAGGTGGGGTCTTACCAAGGAATTATATTATCGTAGCATCACTTGCCTTGTCTTAAACTCCACACACCTAGAGATGCAATGTGCCTTCTCGCGTGGTGTTCCTGCAGAGGGAGTCTGTGAGTGCTGGAGATTGGGGGAGGGGGCAGTGTGGCTATGTCTGCTCTGTGTTCCTCCAGACGAGCAAAGAAGCTGTTTAGCTCCTTTGCTAAAAGGGCGTTGCTGTTAACAGTGACGGTGTTGTTGCCTTTGAAGTTTGTAATGTGTTGTATTCCCTGCCACACCCACTGTGGGTTGTTGTATGTGAAGTAGACCTCTATTTTCTGTTTCTCTGCCTGCCTGGCAACCTTGATGCCCCTATTCAGGTTAGCTCTGGCTGCACTCTGTGTTCTTGACTGCGCTGTCTTGTCCTGTAGTATTGTATTGTTGCTCTTGTGTTTATCTTGCACTTTCTCCCTCTGTTTGTGCTCCTTTCACTCTGTATAGTTCTATCTTGCCCGCACTTGTGTCATCTTGTGTTGTTTCTGTTTTTCTTCTTTGTGTTGCACCGTGGTCCAGGAGGAACAATGTTTCCTTTCACTGTGTACTGTGTATATTGCTGAAATAACAATAAACCCACTTGACCACCTGCCTCAATTCATCCTGAAGAGTTTTCCAATGTTGTTCAAAGGTCTGTTTGTTTCGAGTGAAGGACACGCCCCTGGACGTGCTGGATAAGGGGACCACAGATCAGTGTCCTCAGTCCTGCTTCTCCCTTCAAAGCTGAGAGGAAGATGACCCGCCTGCTGCTTCTGGTTTTGGCTTATGGAGCTCTGCTTATCTCCACAGAGGCCCAGCAAGATTACCACAGTCTCCCTGCACTCACAAGACGGCCATTAAACTCGCAGTCGAAAATGCTCATCAAGGAACCCGTCAGCACATGAATTTCTATAACATCCAGGGCCGTCCGAAGGTAACTGCTGAGAAAGTGTTTACAAAAGTGTGAAACTTTCATCATCTGCAAGCTGAACTAATGAGTATCACATTGATTTTGATGTTTTAATTTCAATGCATATGATGCTTAATGTCTCTTCACAATGAAAGTGATGGTTGTATATCTCAGCCCTGGTCAATTTTACCTTCTCACAGTTTCTCTCTGAATCTGCTGCAGTCAAGTCTGTGACAGTTTGCCATTTTTTGGGTGATTATTGTTTGTTATATTGCCTTTAAAACAGTTGTAGGCAATTTTGTATATAACGTGTTTATGTGATTTAGATCAGCAGTGAATACATTGACATTGAGATTCTCTTGAGAGCAACAAAATGTCCAAAGTCAACTGCAACAGACCATCGGGCTGACTGTATTTTCATGGACAAGAGGGTAAGTAAAGAGTCACTGTGACTGTGAGCATTGGACATATCAGTTAGCAAATTAATTTAGGTTCATGTTAACTTTTTTGATGCCCTGCGGGGGAAAGTTAGCCAACAATAAAGTAACAAATACATAGGTGGCCTCAAAGAGCCAGTTCCTTCACCTTATTCTCAAATTTTAGTAGGTTTACAGGCTTAAAGGCTGGATTACCAGGCAGAAGCAAATGCTAATCATCTGAGGGGTGACCTGTAGATTATGCTTCGAGCTATGAACCCTAGCTGGCCTTATTTAAAGACCTGTGGGCTGTACTACAAAGCGGGTTTTACATACCCAGAGTTAACTCAATCGAGCCAGGTTAACTAAAACTCATTGTTGAAATCAGCCTTAAATGGCAGTGTGGTGTTTTGTGGTGAAAGGGCAGGACTTAACTCTTGTTTTAATTAGAAAGCCAGTAATTAAACCTGGTCAGAGCAGGGTAGATGTGCAGTGTGAATTACCCTTTAAATTTACCTCTTTAAATAGTGAACTACAGGACCACTTAGCTTGATCGGAGGACAGTATTTTAATACAGAGCAGTGTTCAGTTAAACGGGATTTGTTGTTCATACTTTTAGATGAACTTGCTTTGTATAATATAGCCTTATGGTGACCCTGCTTTGGAAGCTCTTTCCTCTAAAATTGTTCTGTGTCATTAAACCCTGCACTCCAGCAGCTCTGCCTTAAATCATTAGATATATCTTTACTACACCTTCTCTCACTGTATTTATTGCCCACCACTCTTTAAATACTGTTTTTGTGTGTCTGTGTGTTTTTGCAGCCATTCATTAACTGTAGAGTTTGCAGCAGACGGTCTGGTAATGATCTTACACATCCATCAAATGACTGTGTACCAAACAAGAAAGTGGATGAAGTAAGTGTAGAGAGTCTTAGCATTATGGAAATGTAACAGGTGTGTGAATTGTGTCTAAACATGTGGTTAAACTTTGATTGTGTTTGTACATGCAAAAATTTGATCAGAGTACTGTTTATTAATGACAATGTTACTTTTAATCTGAACAACAGTGGCAGCACCAAGGAAAAGCTTGGGGGGGGGGGGCTCTAGCTCCTCCTCCAATGACCATAGTACCCCCACAGCACCCCCAAAATATTGGTTTCATTTTTTCTTTAACTATCTGTAAAATCTGTATATTGTGTAAGACATTTTTGCGGTTTTTACAGCATACTTGTAGTGTATTTTTTCTTCAAAGTACACATAGAGGCTCTGTGAGCTAGACGTTAGAATTTCATATTTTATCCTATTTTATCCATGCTGTAGCTTATCGTGCTGTGTGCTTCTATACACCATCTACATAAGCTGAAAAGCTAAAGCACCCGGTCTAAATAATCTCACTCCCCTATAGCACCTGTAGCATTAAGTCACTGGCGCTGCCACTGCTGAATAAACGACTCCAATCTGACTAAACCGCTTAACTTTTCCTCCCCATGTTACATTTCAGGACAAACGACGTAATATGTGTCCTTCTGATAAACCTCTTCTCAGACCTAAAACTGCCTTGGCTTCCAAGGACACTAAAGAAGCTGAAGGAGACCGTCTGGCTGTTTCTGATGGCTGATGGTCCTGCAATGTGGACCAGAGGAGGAAACTGGGAGGGAAAATGCTTTGCTTTATATCATGCCCACCCAAAGCCCCCAGTGAGTAAGCCATAGGCGCCGATAGCATGGAAAAACTCCCAAGAAGGAAGAAACCTTGGGAGGGACCAAACTCAAAGGGGGAGCCCATCCTCCTGGGGCCGGCAAAGTGTAGGTGCAGGATCACAAAAAAACTTGACGAGAGAAACGAGAGAATTCGACTGTCCCTCACAAAAACTGTAAAGTTTTAGTGGCTAAATTGCTTTTTCTATGCCTTTTCAAACAGGAGGAGATTTGTTTGGCTATACGTAGAAATTTTCTATACAATTTAGACAGCACAGAATCATTAACCTACTTTAATGCATTTATTAATACAACCACATATTTCACACATTTTGACATCAGTCATGCAGTGAAGATACAGTCTCTTTATTTCTTGACGCCAACCCTCCCCATTAATCCGGGCTTGGGACCGACACCTAGTTGAGCTGGCTTTCTCCCTTAAGTGGCTGGGTTAGGCTAAACTATGTACATATTTATGAAGACTACTATAAATTTATAAAGACCTCCCTAAATATGTAGTCTAACAAAACGCAGTTTAAAGAAGGTAGCCTACCTGGTAAACAAAGAAATTAAAAGGCCCACAGCATATAATCGGGCTATATCCAAGCAGTTTTTAAGAACGTAACCTACATGGCGAAATTGAATTACTTTCTGGACCAACAAACGCAACCAGACATGAACATTATGCACCTTCCTAGTCTTGATGTATGTCGTCATACAGATGAGGACGTTAAGGCAGCCTTTAGGTCCGACCCATCATGCACTGCAGTTTTTTGCAAATTCCTCAGATGGAAAACCATTAAATACCTCTTCTATTACCTTATATTACCTTATATTCATGTAATAAATATACAAATATCAATTAGTTGGAAATCAGCCAGACAGACGTAATTACTACAAATGGTTTCCACTGTATTTGTGACTCTGAGTGCCGCAGGCTTGGATGCAGTGCCGCACCATTTTGTAAGTAAATTAATAAATATTAATGAGACATCACCTACCACCCTGCAAAAAAGAAATTTGCCGCTCGTCCCCCTGCACATGAACCAACATGGCTGTGTCAACCAGCGGAGCTCCGGAGCCTCTGGAGAAACACGCGGCAAAAAAGGCTCGCATACGGTCTTCCAGAGTTTGGGAATACTTCAGTCATGACACCTTTTCTGCGCCTCTACTGTAGCTGGCGTTAATGACGCTGTTTCAGCCATTTTATATTTTCTGTTTACTTATTCTGTCATGTAAGACTGAGACAAATTATCGTTTACGACTATTCTTACACACTGTAGCCTGACTTGCTGACTTAAGTAAGCTTAACTATAAGCTACCTTTGCTAGTGTTTGTGAATAACATGTTTCTCTAGTTATGAAATTATTCCATGTTTTAGCATCTGTTTCAACATTAAAGTCAAATTGGTATATTGAAATATGTAAAAACTATTGAACTATTAGCTTAAGTCTAACATAGAAAATCCTACTGAATCTCTTAAGATTTTCCTTTTTTGTTAATGCACTAATGTTTAAGAAGTGTCTTAAATTGAATTTCAGATTTGTGTGTGGGTGGGAGTGGGTGAATTGTATTAAATTCATACATTCATTCTTTTGGCTCAGACATTACTGACCTAAAACAAATTGAGGCATTGGGTAAGTGCTTAAATTAGCTACTAAATGGCAAAAAATATTCTAAATATCACATTTTCCATTCTTCGGTATAATTTTAATGAATCACCTATGCTGCCAAACATTAACGCATAGATTGTCACAACACTCTATGTTTTAGTTCTTCTTTATGTGTATAGGACGGTGTGATGGTTCTGGTGGTGGGTGTGGCCGACGCTGCTCGCGATGTTTGGCTATGCTGCAGTCCCAGGGACCAAGTTGGAACACATTTCCACCTTCAAGCTTAGGTGGAAAAACGGCACCGAGACCCAGCAGCAGGACAACTTCTTGTCCAGACAACCAGCCCTGCTTCATCATTGAAGTAAGCCCTGTGAACAGGAGCGAGATGTACTTCTGCAGTGGATGTTATAGCGGAAAGAACATCCCCATCCTCACGTCTGCCGGAGTGCCCCCTCAAGTGGGTGTGTGACTTAACTCGATGGATGAATTGGACAGAATGTACTGTTACTAGAGGTCGACCGATATGGGTTTTTCAAGTCAAGGGTCAGGCGATGGCCGATATATGCTGCTGATTTTTTTTGGCCGATAATTGGACGTTTTCCCCTCTATTTGCATGGTAAAATATCACACTAATAATAACAAACGATACACAAAATTTCTCAATTTAGCATTTATTGAATACTCAACTTGGAAACAATAACACATTTATAAACAATAAAAATAGCAGCATCAGAATCTCTGTTAGTGCACAATATAGCAGCAAACTCCTCATGTTTGACGGAAGGAAATTTGTAAACAATACAAAAAGGAATAAGCATGTTATCTTTAGTTGTAATCCCACTTCCAGTCCCTGAGTCTTACTCACCACACTCATACTTCACAGCAAACAGACAGCAGTTAATTAACCAGAAGAGAAAAATGCAAAAACACAACAGAACTTGTAAATAATAACAAACTAATAGACAATAAAAATAGCAGCATCAGAATCTCTATTAGTGCCAAATATAGCAGCAAACTCCTCATGTCTGACGGAAGGAAAATTTGTAAATACACAAAGGAATGAGCACATCTTCAGTTTTAATCCCATTTCCAGTCCCTGAGTCTTCCTCATCCCACAAGCAGGCAAGGCATGTCACCCCGGTTGTGTGACACTTATTTTATATAATAAAATAAGTGCCCCCTGCGGCCCCAGAGCCCGAGCAGCCGTCTCCGCTGCCTGCAGCTACCGCGCCCACGTCCGAGGCGCTTTCCCTGCCTGCAGCTCCCGGGCAGGCGCCCCCTCTGCAGCCTGCAGCTCCAGTCCCTGGCCCCACTCCAGTCCCTTCTCCCCCTGTGACTCTGGTACCCTCACCCCGACGAGCCCGACCCCGGCCGCAGGTCCTTATGTCTGTGTCCCATAAGGGGAGAGGACACAGACGCACGGCTGGGGTCCCACCCGCCCAGCCCCCTGGCTCGCCCTCCCTCGCCGGCGCTAGGGCTTGGTCGGCACCTGCGGGTCCTGGCCCTCCGGGTCGGCTGTCGTCTGCGGGTCCCCCTCCGCGGCCTCGTCGCCCTGCCTCGGTCCCTCCTCCGGCGTCTTATCGGTTGCCTGCGGGCCCCCCGACGGCGGCTCCTCATTCGCCTGCTGGTCCTCCCGCTCTGGCGTGTCGGAGGACGTCGCCGTCTGCTGCGGCTCCCCCTCTCTCCTTGCCCTCGCCAGGGTCCCTTCCAGCTCCTTCGTCCCCTTCCCTGGTCTCCCCTCCGACTCCCTCCTTCGTCCCTGCGTCTGTCCCTCACCCCGTCTCCTCGGCCCCTCCGGCTCCGGCCTCCCGGCCGCCTGCAGCCCTTCCGGCTGCCTCCCGTCGCCCGCTGGGTCTCCCTCGGGCTCCTCTTGGTTCCCCCTCCTTCTCTCCCTGGCCTCCCGTCTTTGTCCCTCCTGCCTCTGCTCCCCCTCGCTTTGTTCCTCCTGTCTCTGTCCCTCCTCTCTTTGTCCCTCGTCCCTCTGGCTTCTGCTCCTCTTTCCCCGATGTTCCCTTCGTTCACTCCCGGTCCTTTTGTCCTGCCTGTTCCCTCCGTGTCCCCCTTTCTGATCTGTTTCTCTGCCTTTCCTGTCTTATGTCAAGTCTTGTCCTGGCTCCTTCCCCTGTGCCAGTTCTGTCTGTCCGTTCTGTTCCCTGTCCCTCATTAATGAGGTTTTATATAGATATACATATATGCCCGGCTTGTCCGCTCCTCGTGTGTGCCACGCCCCCTGATTACCCACGTGTGCTTCCCTGATCGTCTCCTGCTTTGCCCGATTACTTTGATTAGTCATGACCTATTTTAAGTCCTGGTCTTACCTGTTTGCCCTGTCCGTCATTGTAGTTTGTCAATGCCTGCGTTCCGTCCTGCTCTACCCGCTCCGTTTCCCCGATTAAAGACCCGTTTTCACAAACACAAAAAAAACTATATGTATACATATACATACACTGAACAAAAATATAAACGCAACACTTTTGTTTTTGCTCCCATTTTTCATGAGATGGACTTAAAGATCTACAATTCATTCCAGATACACAATATTACCATTTCTCTCAAACATTTCTCACAAATCAGTCTAAATGTGTGATAGTGAGCACTTCTGCTTTGCTGAGATAATCCATCCCACCTCACAGGTGTGCCACATCAAGATGCTGATCTGACATCATGGGTAGTGCACAGGTGTACCTTATACTGCCCACAATAAAAGGCCACCCTGGAATGTGCAGTTTTGTCTCACAGCAAAATGCCACAGATGCCACAAGCATTGAGGGAGCGTGCAATTGGCATGCTGACAGCAGGAATGTCAACCAGATCTGTTGCTCGTGCATTGAATGTTCATTTCTCAACCATAAGCCGTCTCCAAAGGCGTTTCAGAGAATATGGCAGTACATCCAACCGGCCTCACAACCGCAGACCACGTGTAACCACACCAGCCCAGGACCTCCACATCCAGCAGGTTCACCTCCAAGATCGTCTGAGACCAGCCACTCAGACAGATGATGCACGGCCCCATGTTGCAAGGATCTGTACACAGTTCTTGGAAGCTGAAAATGTCCCAGTTCTTGCATGGCCAGCATACTCACCGGACATGTCACCCGTTGAGCATGTTTGGGATGTGCTTGACCGGCGTATACGACAGCGTGTACCAGTTCCCACTAATATCCAACAACTTCGCACAGCCATTGAAGAGGAGTGGACCAACATTCCACAGGCCACAATTGACAATCTGATAAACTCTATGCGAAGAAGATGTGTTGCATTGTATGAGGCAAATGGTGGTCACACCAGATACTGACCGGTTCTGAGTCCCCAGACCCCCAATAAAGCAAAAAACTACACATTCCAGGGTGGCCATTTATTGTGGGCAGTATAAGGTACACCTGTGCACTACCCATGATGTCAGATCAGCATCTTGATGTGGCACACCTGTGAGGTGGGATGGATTATCTCAGCAAAGCAGAAGTGCTCACTATCACACATTTAGACTGATTTGTGAGAAATGTTTGAGAGAAATGGTAATATTGTGTATCTGGAATGAATTGTAGGTCTTTAAGTCCATCTCATGAAAAATGGGAGCAGAAACAAGAGTGTTGCGTTTATATTTTTGTTCAGTATATATATTTATGGGTGTATCGAGACTAGATGGTCAGTATGGATAACTAAGGTGCACTAAAACTGGGTGAGCAGGCAAGGCATGTCACCCAGGTTGTGTGACAATTATTTTATATAAATGTATATATGTATATATATATTCCATCCACCATCCCTCCTTTACAGAGAACTGCGTTATTTTTATTGTCCATTACGAAAAAAATAAAAAAACTATATATATATATATATATATATATATATATACATATATATTTATGGGTGTATCGAGACTAGATGGTCATTATGGATAACTAAGGTGCACTAAAACTGGGTGAGCAGGCAAGGCATGTCACCCAGGTTGTGTGACAATTATTTTATATAAATGTATATATATATATATATATATTCCATCCACCATCCCTCCTTTACGGAGAACTGCGTTATTTTTCTTTTCTATTGCTAATAAAAAAACTATATATATGTACATGTATATATATATATATATATATATATATATATATATATATATATATATATATATATATATATATATATGGGTGTATCGAGACTAGATGGTCAGTATGGATAACTAAGGTGCACTAAAATTGGGTGAGCAGGCAAGGCATGTCACCCAGGTTGTGTGACAATTATTTTATATATATGCATATACATATTCCATCCACCATCCCTCCTTTATGGAGAACTGCGTTATTTTTATTGTCTATTGCAAAAAAAAAACAGAAAAACTATATATATATATATATATATATATATATATATATATATATATATATATATATATATATACATATATATTCATGGGTGTATCGAGACTAGATGGTCATTCTGGATAACTAAAGTGCACTAAAAT
This sequence comes from Brienomyrus brachyistius, assembly GCF_023856365.1. NCBI lineage: Eukaryota > Metazoa > Chordata > Actinopteri > Osteoglossiformes > Mormyridae > Brienomyrus > Brienomyrus brachyistius. The sequence goes on along the minus strand of NW_026042498.1, from coordinate 152,119 downwards.
TGGGTGAGCAGGCAAGGCATGTCACCCAGGTTGTGTGACAATTATTTTATATAAATGTATATATATATATATATATATATATATATATATATATATATATATATTCCATCCACCATCCCTCCTTTACGGAGAACTGCGTTATTTTTCTTTTTTATTGCTAATAAAAAAACTATATATATATACATATATATTTATGGGTGTATCGAGACTAGATGGTCATTATGAATAACTAAGGTGCACTAAAATTGGGTGAGCAGGCAAGGCATGTCACCCCGGTTGTGTGACAATTATTTTATATATATATTCCATCCACCATCCCTCCTTTACGGAGGACTGCTTTATTTTTAATATCCATTGCGAAAAAAAAACACAAGAAAAAGAAAAAATATCTATATATATACATATATATATATATATATATATATATATATGGGTGTGTCGAGACTAGATGGTCATTATGGATAACTAAGTTGCACTAAAATTGGGTGAGCAGGCAAGGCATGTCACCCAGGTTGTGTGACAATTATTTTATATATATGTATATATATATTCCATCCACCATCCCTCCTTTATGGAGAACTGCGCTATTTTTATTGTCTATTGCAAAAAAAAAAAAAAAAAAAAACAATACATATATATACATATATATTTATGGGTGTATCGAGACTAGATGGTCATTATGAATAACTAAGGTGCACTAAAATTGGGTGAGCAGGCAAGGCATGTCACCCCGGTTGTGTGACAATTATTTTACATATATATTCCATCCACCATCCCTCCTTTACGGAGAACTGCGTTATTTTTATTGTCCATTGCGAAAAAAAAAAAACTATATATATACATATATATTTATGGGTGTATCGAGACTAGTTGGTCATTATGGATAACTAAGTTGCACTAAAATTGGGTGAGCAGGCAAGGCATGTCACCCAGGTTGTGTGACAATTATTTTATATATATGTATGTATATATTCCATCCACCATCCCTCCTTTACGGAGAACTGCGTTATTTTTCTTTTCTATTGCTAATAAAAAAACTATATATATGTACATATATATATATATATTTATGGGTGTATCGAGACTAGTTGGTCATTATGGATAACTAAGGTGCACTAAAATTGGGTGAGCAGGCAAGGCATGTCTCCCCAGTTGTGTGACAATTATTTTATATAAATGTATATATATATTCCCTCCACCACCCCTCCTTTACGGAGGACTGCTTTATTTTTAATATCCATTGCGAAAAAAAAACACAAGAAAAAGAAAAAATATCTATATATATACATATATATATATATATATATATATATATATATATGGGTGTGTCGAGACTAGATGGTCAGTATGGATAACTGAGGTGCACTAAAATTGGGTGAGCAGGCAAGGCATGTCACCCAGGTTGTGTGACAATTATTTTATATATATGCATATACATATTCCATCCACCATCCCTCCTTTACGGAGAACTGCGTTATTTTTATTGTCTATTGCAAAAAAAAAACAGAAAAACTATATATATATATATATATATATATATATATATATATATATATATATATATATATATATATATATACATATATATTCATGGGTGTATCGAGACTAGATGGTCAGTATGGATAACTAAAGTGCACTAAAATTGGGTGAGCAGGCAAGGCATGTCACCCAGGTTGTGTGACAATTATTTTATATAAATGTATATATATATATATATATTCCATCCACCACCCCTCCTTTACGGAGAACTGCGTTATTTTTCTTTTCTATTGCTAATAAAAAAACTATATATATATACATATATATTTATGGGTGTATCGAGACTAGATGGTCATTATGAATAACTAAGGTGCACTAAAATTGGGTGAGCAGGCAAGGCATGTCACCCCGGTTGTGTGACAATTATTTTATATATATATTCCATCCACCACCCCTCCTTTACGGAGGACTGCTTTATTTTTAATATCCATTGCGAAAAAAAAACACAAGAAAAAGAAAAAATATCTATATATATATACATATATATATATATATATATATATATATATATATATATGGGTGTGTCGAGACTAGATGGTCAGTATGGATAACTAAAGTGCACTAAAATTGGGTGAGCAGGCAAGGCATGTCACCCAGGTTGTGTGACAATTATTTTATATAAATGTATATATATATATATATATATATATATATATATATATATTCCATCCACCATCCCTCCTTTACGGAGAACTGCGTTATTTTTCTTTTCTATTGCTAATAAAAAAACTATATATATGTACATATATATATATATATATATGGGTGTATCGAGACTAGTTGGTCATTATGGATAACTAAGTTGCACTAAAATTGGGTGAGCAGGCAAGGCATGTCACCCAGGTTGTGTGACAATTATTTTATATATATATGTATATATATATTCCCTCCACCACCCCTCCTTTACGGAGGACTGCTTTATTTTTAATATCCATTGCGAAAAAAAAACACAAGAAAAAGAAAAAATATCTATATATATACATATATATATATATATATATATATATATATATATGGGTGTGTCGAGACTAGATGGTCAGTATGGATAACTAAGGTGCACTAAAATTGGGTGAGCAGGCAAGGCATGTCACCCAGGTTGTGTGACAATTATTTTATATAAATGTATATATATATATATATATATATTCCATCCACCATCCCTCCTTTACGGAGAACTGCGTTATTTTTCTTTTCTATTGCTAATAAAAAAACTATATATATATGTACATATATATATATATATGGGTGTATCGAGACTAGTTGGTCATTATGGATAACTAAGTTGCACTAAAATTGGGTGAGCAGGCAAGGCATGTCACCCAAGTTGTGTGACAATTATTTTATATATATGTATATATATATTCCATCCACCATCCCTCCTTTATGGAGAACTGCGTTATTTTTATTGTCTATTGCAAAAAAAAAAACAAAAAAAACTATATATATATACATATATATTTATGGGTGTATCGAGACTAGATGGTCATTATGAATAACTAAGGTGCACTAAAACTGGGTGAGCAGGCAAGGCATGTCACCCAGGTTGTGTGACAATTATTTTATATATATGTATATATATATTCCATCCACCATCCCTCCTTTATGGAGAACTGCGTTATTTTTATTGTCTATTGCAAAAAAAAAAACAAAAAAAACTATATATATATATACATATATATATATGGGTGTATCGAGACTAGAAGGTCATTATGCATAACTAAAGTGCACTAAAATTGGGTGAGCAGGAAAGGCATGTCACCCCAGTTGTGTGACAATTATTTTATATATATGTATATATATATATATATTCCCTCCACCACCCCTCCTCTACGGAGGACTGCTTTATTTTTATTTCCATTGCAAAAATAAAAAATTTTAAAACACAAAAAAAAAAAAAAACGAAAATAATAATAATAAAAATAATTTTGAATGTGTATTCAAATAAGTTTGAATGTGTGTGAACTATATATAAATATATATATACACATGCATATACAGAAATATATACACACACACACATATATATATATACACACACACACACAGACACACACTCACATAAACACATACACACACTGTGTACAGTCTTATGCAAAGGTTTGGCACCCCTTGACAAATAACATCTTTTCAATTACAAAAGCAACAATATCAGTTAATACAGTCTCTTTAGGAACTGGGGGAAAAATACACAATATTTTCAGCAAACATTGATGAATAGTTACTTTTTATGCCATAAATTGAACAAAATTACAAAATAAAAACATTATTATGGCACTCTGCAAAAGTTTGGGCACCCTACGTAATCAGTACTTAGTAACACCTCCTCTGCCAGATATCACAGCTTACAAGCGCTTCTTATAGCCAGCTGAAAGGCTTTCAGTTCTTGTACTTGGGATTTTCTCACATTCTTCCTTGCAAAAGGCTTCTAGTTCTGTAATATTCTAATATATCAAGGGCTGTATTGTCAAATAGGAGATCGGCAGCATTCTCCCACCTGAGAAAACTGTACTACAATGCCCTTGATAGTGTGTAGAAACACACTCGTCAGCTCTAGTCCTCCTGTAACAACGCAAAAGGACTGGCAACCCTCAGGTATTTATGCGTGCGATTGTATGATAAATTCACCCTGACAGTCTCACACTTCTCTTGGTACCAACAGGTCTCATGGAATATATAAAAGGCAACTGCAACAATTATACTCGGCACTAAACATCGAGGCACGGAAATGCAGCAGAGCTTGTGTATTTCTCAGGATGCATTCTAGTAAAATGCCCGGAAAATGAGCTAAAGACATATTTCAAGGGGCACTATATAAAACCGATGGAAATTTTACTGATTAAATAAAAGGAAAAGCATCGTTTGAAAAATCACAAATGTTTCTAAGATTCAATGCATCGCTTTTTGACCACATCATAGCGATGAACACATCATTGTTCCTGACAATGTCCTAATACAGAAATAAAACTTTATGTTGGTAAACTCAAAAAGCCTTCAGCTGTCACACTGGCTAACGATCTCAAACGATTATAAAGCAGCATTTTGAAAAGCGCTGTTTTAAAATAACAGATACAACACTTACCTTGTCTTCTGGCCAAATGCTTTTCACGGCTTGGCACTCCAACGGTGCTGAAACGAAATTTGTATTTCCTCCTACCTCGTTGGCCCTTCAGTTCTTCTTTTCTCCCTTTGGATGTTTTTTTCCTTCTTCTTTGGATATTGTTTTTTATTTTTGTTTGTTTTTTTTTACTTTGCATGTTTTTCCTTCTTCGGATATTATTTTTTTGGCTTATTTTTTTAGACGATGTTTTTTTCGTCTTCTTTAAAAATTGATTTTTTTCGTCTTCTTTAAATATTGTTTTTTTTTTCATCCTTTTGATGTTGTTTTACGGAACAAGAGCCGTACAGTGCTACTCTATCAGGAGGTAGCGCCAACTGAACGCCTTGAAGCAGTACCCAGCTCTTTTATAGGGAGCGTCAACCCGAAGTCAAGTTCTAGAACGTTGCACTCACTTTTCATTGGTTTCCCAGCTATGCTGTCAGAATAATGTTTGCTGATTGGTCGAAAATTTTAAAACGTACCCGAGTACTGTAAAAAAAACTCAAGATCTTGCTACCCTACGGAGCACCCATAAGGTGATTTTTTTTATACGTTATATGCAGCTATTTGTAGCAGGCCGTAATTAGACTAATCCACCCTTTGTCAATAAAGCCAACAAGAGAACAGGTTGCCCAAAGTTTGCTCAGGTACACGCCACAGCACAACCTTAAAAACACATCCAGCACAAATCACACTAGTGAATGACACAGCAAATCACAGCAATAAAAAAGACCCCTATGGGCAATCCAGCACCCAGACTACAGGTGCCAAAAGGCCCAGCCTGCCTAATAATGAACCCAAAATATACATACAACAAAGAAAAAGACACAAACAAAAAAGAAAATAAAACTAGCCAGCTGCTCCCACTAAACCCCGCTCCCGAGGCCACTAAGCCGGCTGGCTTGATAATACACGATACAACCTCAGATAAAACATATTAAAGCAACACCAGGGAGGTTTACAACCTGATCCTTAAAATTATCGACCCGTAATTCCACCTTGAAAACCCCTAAAGAACAGTAGTTTACCCCATGACTCACTGCCCCATTCAAACAAAAAAAAAAACAGGTTTTTGGGGTAACCTTTAGGTCAGCTCTTCAAAACCAGGTATGAGGACTCTTCAGCTAATCAGTCCTCTAATTAGAAATCTAATTAGGGAGTTGCAGCGAAAACCTGCATACACACCGGCCCTTTGCGGATAAGATTGTTCACCCCTGAAACAAGCAAACAGAAAGGCTGCTACACTGCAAATTCAATATGCCCGCCGATGCTCCACCAAATCTATCAGGACCCTGCCTGTCTTTCCCGTGCCTGCTCCTTTGCCAATATGCCCTACCATCGGAACATGCACAGCCATCTCGCCCCGGCTATGCCTCCAGTCCGAACTGCAGTTCCTATACCTGCCTATAATTGCCTGGCTACAATCCATCCCCCAAAATGAAATTGATGACCCAACGATCACAGCTAAGAATTCTATCCCCAAACCACTGGTCTTCCTCCCCAACCGAACGATCATTCACTGACCGTGGTAACTTATAAGGGTTGGTATGATGACCAGTGGTGGACCTCACCGAACGTTTAACTGGTCTCTACACCTCGGGGGGGACATAACCTCCTCCATTATACGAGGCCTACTTGTGGATGCTCTATTGCGACCCCTCCCACCAGCCCTGTCCCCGTAAAATCACAGAGTCCTCATCCGATTCCATTTCTGTTGCCCCTGTGGGCAACCCAGACTCAGGAGACATTACCAGAACATCTTCCCCTGACATAACAACCCCCTGTGGTACTGGACGCAACTCTGTTCGGTGAACTTGACGGACAACCCCGTCCCCCTCCATTGGAGTTGCAGAGTAAACTGCACCCTGATCTTGGGGACACCGAACTACCATATACAAACAGGCATCCCAATGATCCTGTATTTTACCTCGAACATGGTTCCGCAAACACACCAGCTGACCTTCATCAAACCCCTAATCATTAACCAACTCATTGTGTTTCCGATTTCGTGGTGTGGCTTGTTCCTCCAACTAAGCCTTCACATACTCTTGAAGCACCTGCAAACTTTCCTGATGGTTTTGTACCCATTCCTCCAAAGGTCCACCATACTGACTGATCCCGGCAGGAGCCTGAAGATAGTGTATCGGTAATCGAGGCTCACAGCCAGACCTTAAATAAAAAGGCATCATCCAGTCATTTGGTGGGGTGTAGTATTGTAAGCTTCTCTGCTGGAGGAAGTGTGTGAAGCAAATTGTGCAAAAAAAATATTAAAGCAACACCAGGGAGGTTTACATCTAGATCCTTAAAATGATCGACCTGCAATTCCACCTTGAAAATCCAATTACCATATAAAGGATACAAGATGTAAAGATGACAAATGACATGGCACACATTTGTTGTTTAGACTGTTGTGTCAGGTTAATTGAAAGCTGAAGGATCTTAGTGTTTACTAGTCTAAGTAACAGAATGTCTAAACACTGTGCTTGCCTTTATGGGTTTTTAAGCAGAACATATAGGTATAGAAACATATTAACATTACGTTTCACGATTCACTGACTGGAGAATAGGAGAATATACACATCAATATTACTACTTAAGTTAACTAACCCTAATCCCAACCCCTATTGGCACGGAGCCCGCCAGGGTTCAGGTGAGATATAAATCTGTAATCTGTATCAATGGTTTTGCTATCCATACCCACCCTATTAATGTTAGCTTCCCAGGGTTTCTTGTTAGACAAGCTCTGTGTCTCTCTATACCCCCATTTACTGCACGACTGATTGTCCATTTATAAAGAATCAAATAGGGTGAAGATGGTTTTAGTTTACAATTACTCTGGAAGGTGACCAGATTAAAAAAAACTAAATACCATGCCTACGTGTATGTAATCTCCATCACAGTCCCCATTTTCCCCATAATCCTCGTTTTGATAGTGCCAATTTGTGTAATGTGAGTTTTTTTTTTTTTTTAAAAACTGTTATAGAAGAACATACTGGATGCCACATGTGTACAATTACCCCTTTCTAATTAGTGGGGTCCGTTGTGTCAGCTACAGCCTTTACTAACATACACATAAGTATACAGTCTTACAGCACTTTTGTTTTCCTTTTGTATTTAATGGTTTTCCATTTAGGGGGCAGCATGGTGGTGCAGTGGTTAGCACTGTTGCCTCACACCTCTAGGGCCCGGGTTCGAGTCTCCACCTGGGTCACATGTGTGTGGAGTTTGCATGTTCTACCCATGTCATCGTGGGGTTTCCTCCGGGTACTCTGGTTTCCCCCACAGTCCAAAAACATGCTGAGGCTAATTGGAGTTGCTAAATTGCCCATAGGAGTGTATGCGTGAGTGAATAGTGTGTGAGTGTGCCCTGCGATGGGCTGGCCCGCCATCCTGAGTTGTTCCCTGTCTCGTGCCCATTGCTTCCGGGATAGGCTCCAGACCCCCCGCGATCCAGTAGGATAAGCGGTTTGGAAAATGGATGGATGGATGGATGGACAGTTTTCCATTTGAGGAATTAGCAAAAAACTGCAGTGCATGATGGGTAGGATCTAAAGGCTGCCTAACGCCCTTAATTTGTTTGCAATTTCGCCAGGTAGGCTACCTTCTTTAAACTGCGTTTTGCTAGACTACACATTTCGAGATGTTTTATTGTAGTCTTGGTAAATATATATATATAGTTTAGCCTAACCCAGCCACTTAAGGGAGCAAGCCAGCTCAGGTAGGTGCCAGTCCCAAGCCCGGATTAATGGAGAGGGTTGGCGTCAAGAAATAAAGAGAAATAAAGACAACTAATACTCCTAGTTTGCGAGATCTGACTGCAATGGCAGCACTGCTACAAGGGTGTGGATAAATCTATACAAATATCACCTGCATGCACATTACTTCTTTTACAATAACCAACTCCTGATCCATACTGTTAGTCGTGAAAAAAAAAACTATCGTGTACATAGAGGCCCTGTGTAAAAAGATAACTGCCAAGGAAAAGATCAAAAACATTTATTTCAAGGATACAAAGTTTTTATGGTCATGTACAGTGTACAGTGCAATTCTTATTTGATTAACTTGAATGTCTCCACAGACTAGACGATTAAACAAATAAAGCAGCGCAACATTACAATAACTAATAACAAATAAACAAAGCTCACGAGTACTATTACAGTATTTATATCATTTATTTAAACTTAATTTTACCAGGTAAATTAACTACAAAGCAGTTACCACTGCTTTACCTGCTTCTCGGGAGAAATAGCAGATATACGTCATGTATGTGACTAAATTCTTAAGCCAATAAGGGCAAAGTTGTGTCGTAATGGAGGCGGATCCAGTTTGTGCAGCCGGTTAAAGACACTACGGGCATGTAAATGGAGAACGAAATTATAGTTATACCGAATCTCCTACACACAATACCAAGGTTACCAACTTTGGTCAGCTGACCGGAGTGAGACGTTCAATTCCCGTAAGATTTCTTTGCGCCAGCCTGAGAGTCTGAAAACACGTCACACCAGATGCATGAGAGATGGAAACCTGGGATATTCAGTCGAATCAGATCAAATATGATGCTAAGTTAGTACTAAGTTAAAATATGTTCCGGACTTGTAACATGCACCCATGATTTGGAACAGTCAGCAGGCTGTCTCTGGCCACGCCCCCTACACTCGGTCCGGCCCCTGGCTTTTCCTGAATTCTGATTCCTTTAGATAAACATTGACTTCATTGATATTGTTATTGATTTATCGACAGACCATCATACTTTTTAGACGTTATAATAACAACACTCTATTGATCCCCAAAGAGAGAAATTCTCTCCTTGCCTGCCCCCTCTTACTGTCCATGATACACAAGCACATATGTAGAAAAACGTCAGCTTGGAAGCCAAGGCTGGACTTAACCTACTCTATTCTGGTATTCTGTTCTCCCAAGTAAGGCATCCCAAGTTCGAATCCAACTTCCGACAAAAGTTCTTCAATCGCTACAGCACAATTTGAGCCACTGATCGGCTTTAATTGCTTTGTTTTATTTTTGCGTTTCAGGCAAAACTACATAACACTTAAAGACACTTCGGGCATGCAAATGGAGAACGAAATTATAGTTATACCGAATCTCCTACACACAATACCAAGGTTACCAACTTTGGTCAGCTGGCCGGAGTGAGACGTTTCTCAGGCGCCAGCCTGAGAGTCTGAAAACACGTCACACCAGATGCATGAGAGATGGAAACCTGGGATATTCAGTCGAATCAGATCAAATATGATGCTAAGTTAGTACTAAGTTAAAATATGTTCCGCACTTGTAACATGCACCCATGATTTGGAACAGCAGCATACCTGTCAAGGTTTGGATTTGAAAATAAAGGAAATTTTCCGGCACCCGCCGTGAGCCATCCCACCACCGCAACCAGGCTCCAGTATCAACAACAACAAACAAACAAATTTATTTTTATATAGTGCATTATCACAACATTACATTGTCTCAAAGCGCTTTACAGTATCCTCACCCAAAGCCCCCAGTGAGTAAGCCATAGGCGACAGTGGCAAGGAAAAACTCCCTAGAAGGAAGAAACCTTGAGAGGGACCAAACTCAAAGGGGAAGCCCATCCTCCAGGGGCCGGCAGGGATAGTCAAATAGAGAGAGGAGAGCAAGGAAGATAAGCCAATGCCGAAGCCGAGTCTTCTTCCAATTGCCAGGCAACCAGAGGTAAGGCAGCGGGTCATACATGGAAGATCAGAACGGCGAGCTGGATGCAGGGACGTCACTGGTGGTGGTCGGGTGTGCTGGATATCTTGATAGATTGAGGTCTCCAGGCATCACCCCCAGGAGGAGTAGGGGAAATAAAATGTACAATTAGGCATAGTAGAGGAGGCTATTGGCAGTGCTAAAAGCTAGGTGAGTACAATATGAAGTGCAATCTGCAAGCTCCGGCAGATATGGCTATGGCAGCATCAGTAGGAGGGAGAGGCAAGTGGGAATGCCGGCATGGGGAGTCCCTGAAATGTCAGCACTCCAGTTCCACAAGAGATTGCAAAGCTAGAGTGACAGCACTGACAATCCAGTTCATCCAAAGCCAATGGCACCGATCCCCACCCAGCTCTACACCTCACACTACAGGTCTGCCTGGGAGTGAAGAGTTAGCTAGGGCTAGAACTAGTGTCCCTATACGCTAAACTAAACAGGTGTGTTTTTAGTCTGGACTTGAGTTTTTAGTCTGGACAGAGCACGTTACTGACACACACATCTTCTTCGCAATGTTGCACACCTCTTTAAAATTTGCCTTTGTGATCTCCGATTGCCTCAATCGGACATCATTAGTGCCGACGTGGATAACTATCTGAGAGTATTTACGTTTACTTTTAGCCAGCACTTTTAAATTTGCCGAGATGTCGGTCGCTCTGGCACCCGGGAGACAATTTACAATGGTCGCTGGAGTCGCTACTCTCACGTTTCTTAGAATAGAATCACCAATTATTAGAGCACTTTCAACAGGCGTCTCAGTGGGAGTTTCACTGAGTGGGGAGAACCTGTTGGAAACGCGGATAGGCGAATGGTGCCGGTGTAAGTTTGGTTTGGATTTGCGACTATGCCGCCGGGTCGTCACCCACTCGCCTTGCTGCGAAGGCTCTGCTGCCGGAGCAGGGGGAGACTTACTGGCTATCGCGGACATATCCGGAGCCGCTAATACTGAGTCAATAAAACTCTCATTCTCCTGAATGTTATGTAACGTCCGGATACGTCCCTCTAACACTACAATCTTCTCCGTCAGTCTAGCGACTAACTGACACTTCTCACATGTATAAATACCGCTAATGACTGGAGAAGAATAGCTAAACATATTACACTCAGAACACGGAACAGTAGACATGGCGTTGTACTTACGTAAACTGAGGCTGTAAGGCTGGAAGCACCTTCTTAATTGAACGAAGATCGTGGGTCGGTACTTGCGTAGGTGATTAATCCGTCGGGGTCTGGGAAATTTTATTTATTTATTTTGGAGGATTATTAATCTTGCGAAGCTTTTTCCCAATGACTTAACTCGAATTATTATTTAGGTGATATCTATGGTTTCAAAGTTCGCGCGCTAGCAGTCAGTATCACTCTCGCAGGAAACAGGAAACAACGGAAATGACCATGTGTATCCCTTACATTTTAAGACAGGAAATATAAAATAATATAAATTATATAAAATATAATATAAATATAAATATATAAAATATATAAAATATAAAATAACCATTTGTCATTTATTTTCTATTAATTTTTCATGTTCACTCTGTCATTCACTAATGACTTGGATTTTTCATGCCGACTGACATCGTTCCTTCCCCGTGGGAGACAAATCTTACAGAACGCGTGACCCATCCTGCTCCTCTTCAGGAAAGTAAATTCGTCATCTTCGTCATCACCCCTTAAAACAATTACTGAAGCGAGACGGCGCACGCGTTACGGCGACAGATTTAAATTGTGAGTGCACTATATCTCGTCGCAAATGGTGCTTAACCACGGCGGGTCTCAAGCACAGGAGACTCCCAATTTCTAAATGACACACACTTGGCTCACAGCGCAAAGTTGTGTTAAACTTGCTTTGTCTAAAGCAGGCACACACATACGAGTATGATCCTGATAGGTAACTAAGCTATCGGTCTTATGTCCAAGCGCAACATAATTTAGGTTAGAACCTCATAACAAGTATTCCCGTTCGCTAATAGAGAGATCTCTCCCAGGATATATAGAAACGGAGACACTCGTCCGAATTGAACCTGGAAACAAAGCGCTACATCTGAGAATCTCGTCAGACATAGGGTTAAAGTTTACTGCAGTTTAATACGAAAGAACTACAATGAAATCACCGAAAATAAAACAAAATAATATAACTACTAATAATAGAAATAAAAATAACTATAATAAGCCCATATGATCCCGCTTAAATGCCTTCAGATTGCCATGAGTGCGACTTTTGCAACCAGTTGACAGTAGCGCTTCTTCACTGCACGTTCGGTCATAAAAAGTTTAAATTGTGTGCTCAGAATAAGTTTAAACCTTGTGCCTTGTGATTATTAACCAATTTTTATGCTGAATGGTCGGCTCAAACTCAATTGCGAAACACCGTGAGTCTGTTAATGTGTGACTTAAATGGAACTCATTAATAACCAGTATCACGTAATAACCTGGGTTAGAATAGAAGGCTTGTCCAACGAGCTGCGTCACCAGGTAATGTAAACGATCGGTAGCGAAGCTCCCCTCACGGCCAATGAGAGAGAGTCTCGCGATATTTCAGGCGAATTTGAGGTTTCAGAGCGTAGATCGCACAGGCAGGGATTCTTGTGAGCACTCAATGAACGGAGGCTGAAGTTGTGTAAAAGACATGCATTTATTCCTATAACTAACATAAGACAGACATTACACCTAACAAACAATAAACACGAAATAACGGAGTGGACACAAACAATGTAATCATGAAAATGCAATGACCAGATTTAAAATGAGTAACCTTAAAAGGGAAAATACTGTTCTGCAAAGCAAGCAATTTGTGGAAATACTGTCCTAAAGTAATATAGCAGGTGAATAGGAGTTTAGGTTGTTATAAATGAAAGGAAGTTTGTTTACTTGGTTGCAGAGTGGGGGGGGGGGGGGGGTCTTGGCAGTTGGTTGCGGAGGCTGATGAGCTGATGGGTGATGGCACTCAGGGAGGCGCGGTGTTTGCAGCGGTTGTTGGAGTGGAGCCCCTCTGATTCCCTCTCCTGGTGAAGCTTGGGCTTGGTTGCAGTTCTCTGTCCAGCTGGGTCTTCACTGATAGGCTTCAGGAGGGCTTCTTGTGGGCTTCTCTTCTCTTGGGCTGATGTTCTCTGCCTCTCTTCGTGCTGATGGTCTTTTGTTTTCTCCTCCCTTCTGTTTCTCCTCTCCTGGCTTTGTTCTGAGGTGCCAGGTTTTATAGTGTAAAGTTCGTGAATAGGAGTGACCAGGAATTCGACTCCTGGACCAATGGCTGACCATCCATTTGGCGGGCTTTCGGAAGGGGGTCTGTATCAGTCCTTTTGAGATTTATGACCAGAGTGATTTCCCTTGTATTGATGATTTTCGTTAGGCTGGTGTAACTTTTGATATATTCACTTTCGTGGTAACCACTGACCAGATTTGGAAACTGGAGTGATTTTCCATCGGTTTGATACCAAACATGCCATAGCAGCCTAGCGGTTCACACCTCATACCATCTGTAATGATTAATTAATGATTACTTATATTATGTCGTTATGTTATATTACTCACACCTTATTTTATGCCTCACAATCTATATAATTGTAAATATACTGTGTAGCTGCTGGCGCGTTCCAAACTAAATCTCATTGTACTTACAATGTCAATAAAAACATCCATCCATCCATCTAGGCAGGCCAGTGTCGCCTCCATCCTTCCTGAAGTCAGTGATTCCTTTGTCTTTGTGCTGTTTAGTGCCAAATTGTTTGCTGAACTCCAACCTATCAGTTTCTGGACCTCATCTCTGTAAGCTGACTCATAAGAACCAAAGAGATTTACAAATGAGAGGAGGCCATTCGGCCCATCAAGCTCCTTTGAGGAGAACTTAGCTAATAGCTCAAAAATCTTATCTAGCTCTGATTTAAAAGAACCCAGGGTTTTAGCTTGTGTTACAATAACAGGAAGACTATTCCATACTCTAACTACACGCTGTGTACAGAAATGCTTCATCAAATTCGTTTTAAAATGTTCTCCAGCTAATTTCCACTTATGGCCACGAGTTCTGGTATTTAAACTAACATTGAAATAGCCATTTGGCTGAACAGCATCCAGACCTGTTAGAATCTTAAACACCTGGATTATGTCCCCCCTTAGTCTCCTTTGCTCGAGGCTAAACAGATTCAGCTCAGCTAACCTCTCCTCATTAGACATTCCTCTAAGACCAGGAATCATTCTCGTTGCCCTACGTTGCACCTTTTCCAAGGCAGCAATGTCCTTCTTAAGGTATGGTAACCAAACCCGCACACAATATTCTAGGTGGGGTCTTACCAAGGAATTATATTATCGTAGCATCACTTGCCTTGTCTTAAACTCCACACACCTAGAGATGCAATGTGCCTTCTCGCGTGGTGTTCCTGCAGAGGGAGTCTGTGAGTGCTGGAGATTGGGGGAGGGGGCAGTGTGGCTATGTCTGCTCTGTGTTCCTCCAGACGAGCAAAGAAGCTGTTTAGCTCCTTTGCTAAAAGGGCGTTGCTGTTAACAGTGACGGTGTTGTTGCCTTTGAAGTTTGTAATGTGTTGTATTCCCTGCCACACCCACTGTGGGTTGTTGTATGTGAAGTAGACCTCTATTTTCTGTTTCTCTGCCTGCCTGGCAACCTTGATGCCCCTATTCAGGTTAGCTCTGGCTGCACTCTGTGTTCTTGACTGCGCTGTCTTGTCCTGTAGTATTGTATTGTTGCTCTTGTGTTTATCTTGCACTTTCTCCCTCTGTTTGTGCTCCTTTCACTCTGTATAGTTCTATCTTGCCCGCACTTGTGTCATCTTGTGTTGTTTCTGTTTTTCTTCTTTGTGTTGCACCGTGGTCCAGGAGGAACAATGTTTCCTTTCACTGTGTACTGTGTATATTGCTGAAATAACAATAAACCCACTTGACCACCTGCCTCAATTCATCCTGAAGAGTTTTCCAATGTTGTTCAAAGGTCTGTTTGTTTCGAGTGAAGGACACGCCCCTGGACGTGCTGGATAAGGGGACCACAGATCAGTGTCCTCAGTCCTGCTTCTCCCTTCAAAGCTGAGAGGAAGATGACCCGCCTGCTGCTTCTGGTTTTGGCTTATGGAGCTCTGCTTATCTCCACAGAGGCCCAGCAAGATTACCACAGTCTCCCTGCACTCACAAGACGGCCATTAAACTCGCAGTCGAAAATGCTCATCAAGGAACCCGTCAGCACATGAATTTCTATAACATCCAGGGCCGTCCGAAGGTAACTGCTGAGAAAGTGTTTACAAAAGTGTGAAACTTTCATCATCTGCAAGCTGAACTAATGAGTATCACATTGATTTTGATGTTTTAATTTCAATGCATATGATGCTTAATGTCTCTTCACAATAGAATAGAATAGAATAGAATAGAATAAACCTTTATTATCCCACGAATGAGAAATTTAGGTGTTACAGAGCTCTTGCACAAAAACGTAATATAGAACAATAGGAGCAGGTAGATACACAAAGATATAAATACAAATGTACAAAAGTTTTGGAAATAAATAAAGATGTACAGAGATATGTACAAAATGTACAGAGATATGTACACAAGTGCGGGGGTGGGGTGGGGTGTGAATGATCCTGGTTACAGCATGTGATATGTCAGTTAAACATATATGAGTAAAAAATACTCACGCTAAACTGTTATAATGTCTGACAGCCGCTGGTAAGAATGACCTGCGGTAGCGCTCCTTCCTACACTGTGGGTGTAGAAGTCTATTGCTGAATGAGCTGCTCAGAGCTCGTACAGTCTCATGCAGGGGGTGGGAGGTGTTGTCCATAATGGATGTTAGCTTAGACCGCATCCTCTCATCCCCAACCTGCTCGATGGATTTCAGTGGGCAGCCCAGGACAGAGCTGGCCCTCTTCACCAGTTTGTCCAATTTCCCCCTGTTCCTCTCTGCAATTCCACCACACCAGCAGACCACAGCATAAAAGATAGCAGATGCTACCACAGTGTCATAGAAGGACCTTAAGAGAGTCCTGTTCACCCCAAAGGATCTTAGCCGCCTAAGCAGGTGAAGACGACTTAGACCCTTTTTGTAAACTGCCTCAGTGTTTGTAGACCAGTCCAGTTTGTTGTTTAGGTGAACACCCAGGAATTTGTACTCCTTCACCGTTTCAATGTCCAGACCCTGGATGTTCACCGGTGTAGTAGGAGAAGACTTCTTGCTGAAGTCAATCACCAGTTCCTTCGTCTTGCTGGCATTAATATGAAGATGGTTCAGTTCACACCAGCTGACAAAGCGATCGATGACCCCCCTGTATTCCAGCTCGTTCCCCTCTGACACCCGACCAACAATGGCAGTGTCGTCTGAAAACTTCTGTAGATGGCAAGTGTCCGTGTTGTAATTGAAGTCCGCAGTGTATAGGGTGAAGAGAAAAGGGGCGAGTACTGTTCCTTGTGGGGCCCCCGTGCTACAGACTACCACCTCAGACACACAGTCCCGGAGTCTCACATACTGGGGTCTCCTGGTGAGGTAGTCCGTAATCCACGCAGACAACTGATGGTCCACTCCCGCTCCCTCTAACTTCCCCCTCAGCACTGAGGGCCGGATTGTATTGAAGGCACTTGAGAAGTCAAAGAACATGACTCTCACAGTGCTCCTAGCCGTCTCTAGGTGAGAGAAGGCCCGATGCAGCAGGTAGATGACAGCGTCATCCACCCCGATGTTCGGCTGGTAGGCAAATTGCAGCGGGTCCAGATCCCTCCTGACTAGCGGGCGAAGGTGGTGAAGTACAATCCTCTCCATGGTCTTCATCAGGTGTGAAGTCAATGAAAGTGATGGTTGTATATCTCAGCCCTGGTCAATTTTACCTTCTCACAGTTTCTCTCTGAATCTGCTGCAGTCAAGTCTGTGACAGTTTGCCATTTTTTGGGTGATTATTGTTTGTTATATTGCCTTTAAAACAGTTGTAGGCAATTTTGTATATAACGTGTTTATGTGATTTAGATCAGCAGTGAATACATTGACATTGAGATTCTCTTGAGAGCAACAAAATGTCCAAAGTCAACTGCAACAGACCATCGGGCTGACTGTATTTTCATGGACAAGAGGGTAAGTAAAGAGTCACTGTGACTGTGAGCATTGGACATATCAGTTAGCAAATTAATTTAGGTTCATGTTAACTTTTTTGATGCCCTGCGGGGGAAAGTTAGCCAACAATAAAGTAACAAATACATAGGTGGCCTCAAAGAGCCAGTTCCTTCACCTTATTCTCAAATTTTAGTAGGTTTACAGGCTTAAAGGCTGGATTACCAGGCAGAAGCAAATGCTAATCATCTGAGGGGTGACCTGTAGATTATGCTTCGAGCTATGAACCCTAGCTGGCCTTATTTAAAGACCTGTGGGCTGTACTACAAAGCGGGTTTTACATACCCAGAGTTAACTCAATCGAGCCAGGTTAACTAAAACTCATTGTTGAAATCAGCCTTAAATGGCAGTGTGGTGTTTTGTGGTGAAAGGGCAGGACTTAACTCTTGTTTTAATTAGAAAGCCAGTAATTAAACCTGGTCAGAGCAGGGTAGATGTGCAGTGTGAATTACCCTTTAAATTTACCTCTTTAAATAGTGAACTACAGGACCACTTAGCTTGATCGGAGGACAGTATTTTAATACAGAGCAGTGTTCAGTTAAACGGGATTTGTTGTTCATACTTTTAGATGAACTTGCTTTGTATAATATAGCCTTATGGTGACCCTGCTTTGGAAGCTCTTTCCTCTAAAATTGTTCTGTGTCATTAAACCCTGCACTCCAGCAGCTCTGCCTTAAATCATTAGATATATCTTTACTACACCTTCTCTCACTGTATTTATTGCCCACCACTCTTTAAATACTGTTTTTGTGTGTCTGTGTGTTTTTGCAGCCATTCATTAACTGTAGAGTTTGCAGCAGACGGTCTGGTAATGATCTTACACATCCATCAAATGACTGTGTACCAAACAAGAAAGTGGATGAAGTAAGTGTAGAGAGTCTTAGCATTATGGAAATGTAACAGGTGTGTGAATTGTGTCTAAACATGTGGTTAAACTTTGATTGTGTTTGTACATGCAAAAATTTGATCAGAGTACTGTTTATTAATGACAATGTTACTTTTAATCTGAACAACAGTGGCAGCACCAAGGAAAAGCTTGGGGGGGGGGGCTCTAGCTCCTCCTCCAATGACCATAGTACCCCCACAGCACCCCCAAAATATTGGTTTCATTTTTTCTTTAACTATCTGTAAAATCTGTATATTGTGTAAGACATTTTTGCGGTTTTTACAGCATACTTGTAGTGTATTTTTTCTTCAAAGTACACATAGAGGCTCTGTGAGCTAGACGTTAGAATTTCATATTTTATCCTATTTTATCCATGCTGTAGCTTATCGTGCTGTGTGCTTCTATACACCATCTACATAAGCTGAAAAGCTAAAGCACCCGGTCTAAATAATCTCACTCCCCTATAGCACCTGTAGCATTAAGTCACTGGCGCTGCCACTGCTGAATAAACGACTCCAATCTGACTAAACCGCTTAACTTTTCCTCCCCATGTTACATTTCAGGACAAACGACGTAATATGTGTCCTTCTGATAAACCTCTTCTCAGACCTAAAACTGCCTTGGCTTCCAAGGACACTAAAGAAGCTGAAGGAGACCGTCTGGCTGTTTCTGATGGCTGATGGTCCTGCAATGTGGACCAGAGGAGGAAACTGGGAGGGAAAATGCTTTGCTTTATATCATGCCCACCCAAAGCCCCCAGTGAGTAAGCCATAGGCGCCGATAGCATGGAAAAACTCCCAAGAAGGAAGAAACCTTGGGAGGGACCAAACTCAAAGGGGGAGCCCATCCTCCTGGGGCCGGCAAAGTGTAGGTGCAGGATCACAAAAAAACTTGACGAGAGAAACGAGAGAATTCGACTGTCCCTCACAAAAACTGTAAAGTTTTAGTGGCTAAATTGCTTTTTCTATGCCTTTTCAAACAGGAGGAGATTTGTTTGGCTATACGTAGAAATTTTCTATACAATTTAGACAGCACAGAATCATTAACCTACTTTAATGCATTTATTAATACAACCACATATTTCACACATTTTGACATCAGTCATGCAGTGAAGATACAGTCTCTTTATTTCTTGACGCCAACCCTCCCCATTAATCCGGGCTTGGGACCGACACCTAGTTGAGCTGGCTTTCTCCCTTAAGTGGCTGGGTTAGGCTAAACTATGTACATATTTATGAAGACTACTATAAATTTATAAAGACCTCCCTAAATATGTAGTCTAACAAAACGCAGTTTAAAGAAGGTAGCCTACCTGGTAAACAAAGAAATTAAAAGGCCCACAGCATATAATCGGGCTATATCCAAGCAGTTTTTAAGAACGTAACCTACATGGCGAAATTGAATTACTTTCTGGACCAACAAACGCAACCAGACATGAACATTATGCACCTTCCTAGTCTTGATGTATGTCGTCATACAGATGAGGACGTTAAGGCAGCCTTTAGGTCCGACCCATCATGCACTGCAGTTTTTTGCAAATTCCTCAGATGGAAAACCATTAAATACCTCTTCTATTACCTTATATTACCTTATATTCATGTAATAAATATACAAATATCAATTAGTTGGAAATCAGCCAGACAGACGTAATTACTACAAATGGTTTCCACTGTATTTGTGACTCTGAGTGCCGCAGGCTTGGATGCAGTGCCGCACCATTTTGTAAGTAAATTAATAAATATTAATGAGACATCACCTACCACCCTGCAAAAAAGAAATTTGCCGCTCGTCCCCCTGCACATGAACCAACATGGCTGTGTCAACCAGCGGAGCTCCGGAGCCTCTGGAGAAACACGCGGCAAAAAAGGCTCGCATACGGTCTTCCAGAGTTTGGGAATACTTCAGTCATGACACCTTTTCTGCGCCTCTACTGTAGCTGGCGTTAATGACGCTGTTTCAGCCATTTTATATTTTCTGTTTACTTATTCTGTCATGTAAGACTGAGACAAATTATCGTTTACGACTATTCTTACACACTGTAGCCTGACTTGCTGACTTAAGTAAGCTTAACTATAAGCTACCTTTGCTAGTGTTTGTGAATAACATGTTTCTCTAGTTATGAAATTATTCCATGTTTTAGCATCTGTTTCAACATTAAAGTCAAATTGGTATATTGAAATATGTAAAAACTATTGAACTATTAGCTTAAGTCTAACATAGAAAATCCTACTGAATCTCTTAAGATTTTCCTTTTTTGTTAATGCACTAATGTTTAAGAAGTGTCTTAAATTGAATTTCAGATTTGTGTGTGGGTGGGAGTGGGTGAATTGTATTAAATTCATACATTCATTCTTTTGGCTCAGACATTACTGACCTAAAACAAATTGAGGCATTGGGTAAGTGCTTAAATTAGCTACTAAATGGCAAAAAATATTCTAAATATCACATTTTCCATTCTTCGGTATAATTTTAATGAATCACCTATGCTGCCAAACATTAACGCATAGATTGTCACAACACTCTATGTTTTAGTTCTTCTTTATGTGTATAGGACGGTGTGATGGTTCTGGTGGTGGGTGTGGCCGACGCTGCTCGCGATGTTTGGCTATGCTGCAGTCCCAGGGACCAAGTTGGAACACATTTCCACCTTCAAGCTTAGGTGGAAAAACGGCACCGAGACCCAGCAGCAGGACAACTTCTTGTCCAGACAACCAGCCCTGCTTCATCATTGAAGTAAGCCCTGTGAACAGGAGCGAGATGTACTTCTGCAGTGGATGTTATAGCGGAAAGAACATCCCCATCCTCACGTCTGCCGGAGTGCCCCCTCAAGTGGGTGTGTGACTTAACTCGATGGATGAATTGGACAGAATGTACTGTTACTAGAGGTCGACCGATATGGGTTTTTCAAGTCAAGGGTCAGGCGATGGCCGATATATGCTGCTGATTTTTTTTGGCCGATAATTGGACGTTTTCCCCTCTATTTGCATGGTAAAATATCACACTAATAATAACAAACGATACACAAAATTTCTCAATTTAGCATTTATTGAATACTCAACTTGGAAACAATAACACATTTATAAACAATAAAAATAGCAGCATCAGAATCTCTGTTAGTGCACAATATAGCAGCAAACTCCTCATGTTTGACGGAAGGAAATTTGTAAACAATACAAAAAGGAATAAGCATGTTATCTTTAGTTGTAATCCCACTTCCAGTCCCTGAGTCTTACTCACCACACTCATACTTCACAGCAAACAGACAGCAGTTAATTAACCAGAAGAGAAAAATGCAAAAACACAACAGAACTTGTAAATAATAACAAACTAATAGACAATAAAAATAGCAGCATCAGAATCTCTATTAGTGCCAAATATAGCAGCAAACTCCTCATGTCTGACGGAAGGAAAATTTGTAAATACACAAAGGAATGAGCACATCTTCAGTTTTAATCCCATTTCCAGTCCCTGAGTCTTCCTCATCCCACAAGCAGGCAAGGCATGTCACCCCGGTTGTGTGACACTTATTTTATATAATAAAATAAGTGCCCCCTGCGGCCCCAGAGCCCGAGCAGCCGTCTCCGCTGCCTGCAGCTACCGCGCCCACGTCCGAGGCGCTTTCCCTGCCTGCAGCTCCCGGGCAGGCGCCCCCTCTGCAGCCTGCAGCTCCAGTCCCTGGCCCCACTCCAGTCCCTTCTCCCCCTGTGACTCTGGTACCCTCACCCCGACGAGCCCGACCCCGGCCGCAGGTCCTTATGTCTGTGTCCCATAAGGGGAGAGGACACAGACGCACGGCTGGGGTCCCACCCGCCCAGCCCCCTGGCTCGCCCTCCCTCGCCGGCGCTAGGGCTTGGTCGGCACCTGCGGGTCCTGGCCCTCCGGGTCGGCTGTCGTCTGCGGGTCCCCCTCCGCGGCCTCGTCGCCCTGCCTCGGTCCCTCCTCCGGCGTCTTATCGGTTGCCTGCGGGCCCCCCGACGGCGGCTCCTCATTCGCCTGCTGGTCCTCCCGCTCTGGCGTGTCGGAGGACGTCGCCGTCTGCTGCGGCTCCCCCTCTCTCCTTGCCCTCGCCAGGGTCCCTTCCAGCTCCTTCGTCCCCTTCCCTGGTCTCCCCTCCGACTCCCTCCTTCGTCCCTGCGTCTGTCCCTCACCCCGTCTCCTCGGCCCCTCCGGCTCCGGCCTCCCGGCCGCCTGCAGCCCTTCCGGCTGCCTCCCGTCGCCCGCTGGGTCTCCCTCGGGCTCCTCTTGGTTCCCCCTCCTTCTCTCCCTGGCCTCCCGTCTTTGTCCCTCCTGCCTCTGCTCCCCCTCGCTTTGTTCCTCCTGTCTCTGTCCCTCCTCTCTTTGTCCCTCGTCCCTCTGGCTTCTGCTCCTCTTTCCCCGATGTTCCCTTCGTTCACTCCCGGTCCTTTTGTCCTGCCTGTTCCCTCCGTGTCCCCCTTTCTGATCTGTTTCTCTGCCTTTCCTGTCTTATGTCAAGTCTTGTCCTGGCTCCTTCCCCTGTGCCAGTTCTGTCTGTCCGTTCTGTTCCCTGTCCCTCATTAATGAGGTTTTATATAGATATACATATATGCCCGGCTTGTCCGCTCCTCGTGTGTGCCACGCCCCCTGATTACCCACGTGTGCTTCCCTGATCGTCTCCTGCTTTGCCCGATTACTTTGATTAGTCATGACCTATTTTAAGTCCTGGTCTTACCTGTTTGCCCTGTCCGTCATTGTAGTTTGTCAATGCCTGCGTTCCGTCCTGCTCTACCCGCTCCGTTTCCCCGATTAAAGACCCGTTTTCACAAACACAAAAAAAACTATATGTATACATATACATACACTGAACAAAAATATAAACGCAACACTTTTGTTTTTGCTCCCATTTTTCATGAGATGGACTTAAAGATCTACAATTCATTCCAGATACACAATATTACCATTTCTCTCAAACATTTCGCACAAATCAGTCTAAATGTGTGATAGTGAGCACTTCTGCTTTGCTGAGATAATCCATCCCACCTCACAGGTGTGCCACATCAAGATGCTGATCTGACATCATGGGTAGTGCACAGGTGTACCTTATACTGCCCACAATAAAAGGCCACCCTGGAATGTGCAGTTTTGTCTCACAGCAAAATGCCACAGATGCCACAAGCATTGAGGGAGCGTGCAATTGGCATGCTGACAGCAGGAATGTCAACCAGATCTGTTGCTCGTGCATTGAATGTTCATTTCTCAACCATAAGCCGTCTCCAAAGGCGTTTCAGAGAATATGGCAGTACATCCAACCGGCCTCACAACCGCAGACCACGTGTAACCACACCAGCCCAGGACCTCCACATCCAGCAGGTTCACCTCCAAGATCGTCTGAGACCAGCCACTCAGACAGATGATGCACGGCCCCATGTTGCAAGGATCTGTACACAGTTCTTGGAAGCTGAAAATGTCCCAGTTCTTGCATGGCCAGCATACTCACCGGACATGTCACCCGTTGAGCATGTTTGGGATGTGCTTGACCGGCGTATACGACAGCGTGTACCAGTTCCCACTAATATCCAACAACTTCGCACAGCCATTGAAGAGGAGTGGACCAACATTCCACAGGCCACAATTGACAATCTGATAAACTCTATGCGAAGAAGATGTGTTGCATTGTATGAGGCAAATGGTGGTCACACCAGATACTGACCGGTTCTGAGTCCCCAGACCCCCAATAAAGCAAAAAACTGCACATTCCAGGGTGGCCATTTATTGTGGGCAGTATAAGGTACACCTGTGCACTACCCATGATGTCAGATCAGCATCTTGATGTGGCACACCTGTGAGGTGGGATGGATTATCTCAGCAAAGCAGAAGTGCTCACTATCACACATTTAGACTGATTTGTGAGAAATGTTTGAGAGAAATGGTAATATTGTGTATCTGGAATGAATTGTAGGTCTTTAAGTCCATCTCATGAAAAATGGGAGCAGAAACAAGAGTGTTGCGTTTATATTTTTGTTCAGTATATATATTTATGGGTGTATCGAGACTAGATGGTCAGTATGGATAACTAAGGTGCACTAAAACTGGGTGAGCAGGCAAGGCATGTCACCCAGGTTGTGTGACAATTATTTTATATAAATGTATATATGTATATATATATTCCATCCACCATCCCTCCTTTACAGAGAACTGCGTTATTTTTATTGTCCATTACGAAAAAAATAAAAAAACTATATATATATATATATATATATATATATATACATATATATTTATGGGTGTATCGAGACTAGATGGTCATTATGGATAACTAAGGTGCACTAAAACTGGGTGAGCAGGCAAGGCATGTCACCCAGGTTGTGTGACAATTATTTTATATAAATGTATATATATATATATATATTCCATCCACCATCCCTCCTTTACGGAGAACTGCGTTATTTTTCTTTTCTATTGCTAATAAAAAAACTATATATATGTACATGTATATATATATATATATATATATATATATATATATATATATATATATATATATATATATATATATGGGTGTATCGAGACTAGATGGTCAGTATGGATAACTAAGGTGCACTAAAATTGGGTGAGCAGGCAAGGCATGTCACCCAGGTTGTGTGACAATTATTTTATATATATGCATATACATATTCCATCCACCATCCCTCCTTTATGGAGAACTGCGTTATTTTTATTGTCTATTGCAAAAAAAAAACAGAAAAACTATATATATATATATATATATATATATATATATATATATATATATATATACATATATATTCATGGGTGTATCGAGACTAGATGGTCATTCTGGATAACTAAAGTGCACTAAAATTGGGTGAGCAGGCAAGGCATGTCACCCAGGTTGTGTGACAATTATTTTATATAAATGTATATATATATATATATATATATATATATATATTCCATCCACCATCCCTCCTTTACGGAGAACTGCGTTATTTTTCTTTTTTATTGCTAATAAAAAAACTATATATATATACATATATATTTATGGGTGTATCGAGACTAGATGGTCATTATGAATAACTAAGGTGCACTAAAATTGGGTGAGCAGGCAAGGCATGTCACCCCGGTTGTGTGACAATTATTTTATATATATATTCCATCCACCATCCCTCCTTTACGGAGGACTGCTTTATTTTTAATATCCATTGCGAAAAAAAAACACAAGAAAAAGAAAAAATATCTATATATATACATATATATATATATATATATATATATGGGTGTGTCGAGACTAGATGGTCAGTATGGATAACTAAAGTGCACTAAAATTGGGTGAGCAGGCAAGGCATGTCACCCAGGTTGTGTGACAATTATTTTATATAAATGTATATATATATATATATATATATATATATATATATATATATATATATTCCATCCACCATCCCTCCTTTACGGAGAACTGTGTTATTTTTCTTTTCTATTGCTAATAAAAAAACTATATATATGTACATATATATATATATATATATGGGTGTATCGAGACTAGTTGGTCATTATGGATAACTAAGTTGCACTAAAATTGGGTGAGCAGGCAAGGCATGTCACCCAGGTTGTGTGACAATTATTTTATATATATGTATATATATATTCCATCCACCATCCCTCCTTTATGGAGAACTGCGCTATTTTTATTGTCTATTGCAAAAAAAAAAAAAAAAAAAAAACAATACATATATATACATATATATTTATGGGTGTATCGAGACTAGATGGTCATTATGAATAACTAAGGTGCACTAAAATTGGGTGAGCAGGCAAGGCATGTCACCCCGGTTGTGTGACAATTATTTTATATATATGTATGTATATATTCCATCCACCATCCCTCCTTTACGGAGAACTGCGTTATTTTTCTTTTCTATTGCTAATAAAAAAACTATATATATGTACATATATATATATATATATATGGGTGTATCGAGACTAGTTGGTCATTATGGATAACTAAGTTGCACTAAAATTGGGTGAGCAGGCAAGGCATGTCTCCCCAGTTGTGTGACAATTATTTTATATAAATGTATATATATATTCCCTCCACCACCCCTCCTTTACGGAGGACTGCTTTATTTTTAATATCCATTGCGAAAAAAAAACACAAGAAAAAGAAAAAATATCTATATATATACATATTTATATATATATATATATATATATATATGGGTGTGTCGAGACTAGATGGTCAGTATGGATAACTGAGGTGCACTAAAATTGGGTGAGCAGGCAAGGCATGTCACCCAGGTTGTGTGACAATTATTTTATATATATGCATATACATATTCCATCCACCATCCCTCCTTTACGGAGAACTGCGTTATTTTTATTGTCTATTGCAAAAAAAAAACAGAAAAACTATATATATATATATATATATATATATATATATATATATATATATATATATATATATATATATATATATATATATATACATATATATTCATGGGTGTATCGAGACTAGATGGTCATTATGGATAACTAAAGTGCACTAAAATTGGGTGAGCAGGCAAGGCATGTCACCCAGGTTGTGTGACAATTATTTTATATAAATGTATATATATATATATATATTCCATCCACCATCCCTCCTTTACGGAGAACTGCGTTATTTTTCTTTTCTATTGCTAATAAAAAAACTATATATATATACATATATATTTATGGGTGTATCGAGACTAGATGGTCATTATGAATAACTAAGGTGCACTAAAATTGGGTGAGCAGGCAAGGCATGTCACCCCGGTTGTGTGACAATTATTTTATATATATATTCCATCCACCATCCCTCCTTTACGGAGGACTGCTTTATTTTTAATATCCATTGCGAAAAAAAAACACAAGAAAAAGAAAAAATATCTATATATATATACATATATATATATATATATATATATATATATATATATGGGTGTGTCGAGACTAGATGGTCAGTATGGATAACTAAAGTGCACTAAAATTGGGTGAGCAGGCAAGGCATGTCACCCAGGTTGTGTGACAATTATTTTATATAAATGTATATATATATATATATATATATATATATATATATATATATATATATATATATATATATATATATATATTCCATCCACCATCCCTCCTTTACGGAGAACTGCGTTATTTTTCTTTTCTATTGCTAATAAAAAAACTATATATATGTACATATATATATATATATATATGGGTGTATCGAGACTAGTTGGTCATTATGGATAACTAAGTTGCACTAAAATTGGGTGAGCAGGCAAGGCATGTCACCCAGGTTGTGTGACAATTATTTTATATATATATGTATATATATATTCCCTCCACCACCCCTCCTTTACGGAGGACTGCTTTATTTTTAATATCCATTGCGAAAAAAAAACACAAGAAAAAGAAAAAATATCTATATATATATACATATATATATATATATATATATATATATATATATATATATATATGGGTGTGTCGAGACTAGATGGTCAGTATGGATAACTAAAGTGCACTAAAATTGGGTGAGCAGGCAAGGCATGTCACCCAGGTTGTGTGACAATTATTTTATATAAATGTATATATATATATATATATATATATATATATATATATATATATATTCCATCCACCATCCCTCCTTTACGGAGAACTGCGTTATTTTTCTTTTCTATTGCTAATAAAAAAACTATATATATGTACATATATATATATATATATATGGGTGTATCGAGACTAGTTGGTCATTATGGATAACTAAGTTGCACTAAAATTGGGTGAGCAGGCAAGGCATGTCACCCAGGTTGTGTGACAATTATTTTATATATATATGTATATATATATTCCCTCCACCACCCCTCCTTTACGGAGGACTGCTTTATTTTTAATATCCATTGCGAAAAAAAAACACAAGAAAAAGAAAAAATATCTATATATATACATATATATATATATATATATATATATATATATGGGTGTGTCGAGACTAGATGGTCAGTATGGATAACTAAGGTGCACTAAAATTGGGTGAGCAGGCAAGGCATGTCACCCAGGTTGTGTGACAATTATTTTATATAAATGTATATATATATATATATATATTCCATCCACCATCCCTCCTTTACGGAGAACTGCGTTATTTTTCTTTTCTATTGCTAATAAAAAAACTATATATATATGTACATATATATATATATATGGGTGTATCGAGACTAGTTGGTCATTATGGATAACTAAGTTGCACTAAAATTGGGTGAGCAGGCAAGGCATGTCACCCAAGTTGTGTGACAATTATTTTATATATATGTATATATATATTCCATCCACCATCCCTCCTTTATGGAGAACTGCGTTATTTTTATTGTCTATTGCAAAAAAAAAAACAAAAAAAACTATATATATATACATATATATTTATGGGTGTATCGAGACTAGATGGTCATTATGAATAACTAAGGTGCACTAAAACTGGGTGAGCAGGCAAGGCATGTCACCCAGGTTGTGTGACAATTATTTTATATATATGTATATATATATTCCATCCACCATCCCTCCTTTATGGAGAACTGCGTTATTTTTATTGTCTATTGCAAAAAAAAAAAACAAAAAAAACTATATATATATATACATATATATATATGGGTGTATCGAGACTAGAAGGTCATTATGCATAACTAAAGTGCACTAAAATTGGGTGAGCAGGAAAGGCATGTCACCCCAGTTGTGTGACAATTATTTTATATATATGTATATATATATATATATTCCCTCCACCACCCCTCCTCTACGGAGGACTGCTTTATTTTTATTTCCATTGCAAAAATAAAAAATTTTAAAACACAAAAAAAAAAAAAAAACGAAAATAATAATAATAAAAATAATTTTGAATGTGTATTCAAATAAGTTTGAATGTGTGTGAACTATATATAAATATATATATACACATGCATATACAGAAATATATACACACACACACATATATATATATACACACACACACACAGACACACACTCACATAAACACATACACACACTGTGTACAGTCTTATGCAAAGGTTTGGCACCCCTTGACAAATAACATCTTTTCAATTACAAAAGCAACAATATCAGTTAATACAGTCTCTTTAGGAACTGGGGGAAAAATACACAATATTTTCAGCAAACATTGATGAATAGTTACTTTTTATGCCATAAATTGAACAAAATTACAAAATAAAAACATTATTATGGCACTCTGCAAAAGTTTGGGCACCCTACGTAATCAGTACTTAGTAACACCTCCTCTGCCAGATATCACAGCTTACAAGCGCTTCTTATAGCCAGCTGAAAGGCTTTCAGTTCTTGTACTTGGGATTTTCTCACATTCTTCCTTGCAAAAGGCTTCTAGTTCTGTAATATTCTAATATATCAAGGGCTGTATTGTCAAATAGGAGATCGGCAGCATTCTCCCACCTGAGAAAACTGTACTACAATGCCCTTGATAGTGTGTAGAAACACACTCGTCAGCTCTAGTCCTCCTGTAACAACGCAAAAGGACTGGCAACCCTCAGGTATTTATGCGTGCGATTGTATGATAAATTCACCCTGACAGTCTCACACTTCTCTTGGTACCAACAGGTCTCATGGAATATATAAAAGGCAACTGCAACAATTATACTCGGCACTAAACATCGAGGCACGGAAATGCAGCAGAGCTTGTGTATTTCTCAGGATGCATTCTAGTAAAATGCCCGGAAAATGAGCTAAAGACATATTTCAAGGGGCACTATATAAAACCGATGGAAATTTTACTGATTAAATAAAAGGAAAAGCATCGTTTGAAAAATCACAAATGTTTCTAAGATTCAATGCATCGCTTTTTGACCACATCATAGCGATGAACACATCATTGTTCCTGACAATGTCCTAATACAGAAATAAAACTTTATGTTGGTAAACTCAAAAAGCCTTCAGCTGTCACACTGGCTAACGATCTCAAACGATTATAAAGCAGCATTTTGAAAAGCGCTGTTTTAAAATAACAGATACAACACTTACCTTGTCTTCTGGCCAAATGCTTTTCACGGCTTGGCACTCCAACGGTGCTGAAACGAAATTTGTATTTCCTCCTACCTCGTTGGCCCTTCAGTTCTTCTTTTCTCCCTTTGGATGTTTTTTTCCTTCTTCTTTGGATATTGTTTTTTATTTTTGTTTGTTTTTTTTTACTTTGCATGTTTTTCCTTCTTCGGATATTATTTTTTTGGCTTATTTTTTTAGACGATGTTTTTTTCGTCTTCTTTAAAAATTGATTTTTTTCGTCTTCTTTAAATATTGTTTTTTTTTTCATCCTTTTGATGTTGTTTTACGGAACAAGAGCCGTACAGTGCTACTCTATCAGGAGGTAGCGCCAACTGAACGCCTTGAAGCAGTACCCAGCTCTTTTATAGGGAGCGTCAACCCGAAGTCAAGTTCTAGAACGTTGCACTCACTTTTCATTGGTTTCCCAGCTATGCTGTCAGAATAATGTTTGCTGATTGGTCGAAAATTTTAAAACGTACCCGAGTACTGTAAAAAAAACTCAAGATCTTGCTACCCTACGGAGCACCCATAAGGTGATTTTTTTTATACGTTATATGCAGCTATTTGTAGCAGGCCGTAATTAGACTAATCCACCCTTTGTCAATAAAGCCAACAAGAGAACAGGTTGCCCAAAGTTTGCTCAGGTACACGCCACAGCACAACCTTAAAAACACATCCAGCACAAATCACACTAGTGAATGACACAGCAAATCACAGCAATAAAAAAGACCCCTATGGGCAATCCAGCACCCAGACTACAGGTGCCAAAAGGCCCAGCCTGCCTAATAATGAACCCAAAATATACATACAACAAAGAAAAAGACACAAACAAAAAAGAAAATAAAACTAGCCAGCTGCTCCCACTAAACCCCGCTCCCGAGGCCACTAAGCCGGCTGGCTTGATAATACACGATACAACCTCAGATAAAACATATTAAAGCAACACCAGGGAGGTTTACAACCTGATCCTTAAAATTATCGACCCGTAATTCCACCTTGAAAACCCCTAAAGAACAGTAGTTTACCCCATGACTCACTGCCCCATTCAAACAAAAAAAAAACAGGTTTTTGGGGTAACCTTTAGGTCAGCTCTTCAAAACCAGGTATGAGGACTCTTCAGCTAATCAGTCCTCTAATTAGAAATCTAATTAGGGAGTTGCAGCGAAAACCTGCATACACACCGGCCCTTTGCGGATAAGATTGTTCACCCCTGAAACAAGCAAACAGAAAGGCTGCTACACTGCAAATTCAATATGCCCGCCGATGCTCCACCAAATCTATCAGGACCCTGCCTGTCTTTCCCGTGCCTGCTCCTTTGCCAATATGCCCTACCATCGGAACATGCACAGCCATCTCGCCCCGGCTATGCCTCCAGTCCGAACTGCAGTTCCTATACCTGCCTATAATTGCCTGGCTACAATCCATCCCCCAAAATGAAATTGATGACCCAACGATCACAGCTAAGAATTCTATCCCCAAACCACTGGTCTTCCTCCCCAACCGAACGATCATTCACTGACCGTGGTAACTTATAAGGGTTGGTATGATGACCAGTGGTGGACCTCACCGAACGTTTAACTGGTCTCTACACCTCGGGGGGGACATAACCTCCTCCATTATACGAGGCCTACTTGTGGATGCTCTATTGCGACCCCTCCCACCAGCCCTGTCCCCGTAAAATCACAGAGTCCTCATCCGATTCCATTTCTGTTGCCCCTGTGGGCAACCCAGACTCAGGAGACATTACCAGAACATCTTCCCCTGACATAACAACCCCCTGTGGTACTGGACGCAACTCTGTTCGGTGAACTTGACGGACAACCCCGTCCCCCTCCATTGGAGTTGCAGAGTAAACTGCACCCTGATCTTGGGGACACCGAACTACCATATACAAACAGGCATCCCAATGATCCTGTATTTTACCTCGAACATGGTTCCGCAAACACACCAGCTGACCTTCATCAAACCCCTAATCATTAACCAACTCATTGTGTTTCCGATTTCGTGGTGTGGCTTGTTCCTCCAACTAAGCCTTCACATACTCTTGAAGCACCTGCAAACTTTCCTGATGGTTTTGTACCCATTCCTCCAAAGGTCCACCATACTGACTGATCCCGGCAGGAGCCTGAAGATAGTGTATCGGTAATCGAGGCTCACAGCCAGACCTTAAATAAAAAGGCATCATCCAGTCATTTGGTGGGGTGTAGTATTGTAAGCTTCTCTGCTGGAGGAAGTGTGTGAAGCAAATTGTGCAAAAAAAATATTAAAGCAACACCAGGGAGGTTTACATCTAGATCCTTAAAATGATCGACCTGCAATTCCACCTTGAAAATCCAATTACCATATAAAGGATACAAGATGTAAAGATGACAAATGACATGGCACACATTTGTTGTTTAGACTGTTGTGTCAGGTTAATTGAAAGCTGAAGGATCTTAGTGTTTACTAGTCTAAGTAACAGAATGTCTAAACACTGTGCTTGCCTTTATGGGTTTTTAAGCAGAACATATAGGTATAGAAACATATTAACATTACGTTTCACGATTCACTGACTGGAGAATAGGAGAATATACACATCAATATTACTACTTAAGTTAACTAACCCTAATCCCAACCCCTATTGGCACGGAGCCCGCCAGGGTTCAGGTGAGATATAAATCTGTAATCTGTATCAATGGTTTTGCTATCCATACCCACCCTATTAATGTTAGCTTCCCAGGGTTTCTTGTTAGACAAGCTCTGTGTCTCTCTATACCCCCATTTACTGCACGACTGATTGTCCATTTATAAAGAATCAAATAGGGTGAAGATGGTTTTAGTTTACAATTACTCTGGAAGGTGACCAGATTAAAAAAAACTAAATACCATGCCTACGTGTATGTAATCTCCATCACAGTCCCCATTTTCCCCATAATCCTCGTTTTGATAGTGCCAATTTGTGTAATGTGAGTTTTTTTTTTTTTTTAAAAACTGTTATAGAAGAACATACTGGATGCCACATGTGTACAATTACCCCTTTCTAATTAGTGGGGTCCGTTGTGTCAGCTACAGCCTTTACTAACATACACATAAGTATACAGTCTTACAGCACTTTTGTTTTCCTTTTGTATTTAATGGTTTTCCATTTAGGGGGCAGCATGGTGGTGCAGTGGTTAGCACTGTTGCCTCACACCTCTAGGGCCCGGGTTCGAGTCTCCACCTGGGTCACATGTGTGTGGAGTTTGCATGTTCTACCCATGTCATCGTGGGGTTTCCTCCGGGTACTCTGGTTTCCCCCACAGTCCAAAAACATGCTGAGGCTAATTGGAGTTGCTAAATTGCCCATAGGAGTGTATGCGTGAGTGAATAGTGTGTGAGTGTGCCCTGCGATGGGCTGGCCCGCCATCCTGAGTTGTTCCCTGTCTCGTGCCCATTGCTTCCGGGATAGGCTCCAGACCCCCCGCGATCCAGTAGGATAAGCGGTTTGGAAAATGGATGGATGGATGGATGGACAGTTTTCCATTTGAGGAATTAGCAAAAAACTGCAGTGCATGATGGGTAGGATCTAAAGGCTGCCTAACGCCCTTAATTTGTTTGCAATTTCGCCAGGTAGGCTACCTTCTTTAAACTGCGTTTTGCTAGACTACACATTTCGAGATGTTTTATTGTAGTCTTGGTAAATATATATATATAGTTTAGCCTAACCCAGCCACTTAAGGGAGCAAGCCAGCTCAGGTAGGTGCCAGTCCCAAGCCCGGATTAATGGAGAGGGTTGGCGTCAAGAAATAAAGAGAAATAAAGACAACTAATACTCCTAGTTTGCGAGATCTGACTGCAATGGCAGCACTGCTACAAGGGTGTGGATAAATCTATACAAATATCACCTGCATGCACATTACTTCTTTTACAATAACCAACTCCTGATCCATACTGTTAGTCGTGAAAAAAAAAAACTATCGTGTACATAGAGGCCCTGTGTAAAAAGATAACTGCCAAGGAAAAGATCAAAAACATTTATTTCAAGGATACAAAGTTTTTATGGTCATGTACAGTGTACAGTGCAATTCTTATTTGATTAACTTGAATGTCTCCACAGACTAGACGATTAAACAAATAAAGCAGCGCAACATTACAATAACTAATAACAAATAAACAAAGCTCACGAGTACTATTACAGTATTTATATCATTTATTTAAACTTAATTTTACCAGGTAAATTAACTACAAAGCAGTTACCACTGCTTTACCTGCTTCTCGGGAGAAATAGCAGATATACGTCATGTATGTGACTAAATTCTTAAGCCAATAAGGGCAAAGTTGTGTCGTAATGGAGGCGGATCCAGTTTGTGCAGCCGGTTAAAGACACTACGGGCATGTAAATGGAGAACGAAATTATAGTTATACCGAATCTCCTACACACAATACCAAGGTTACCAACTTTGGTCAGCTGACCGGAGTGAGACGTTCAATTCCCGTAAGATTTCTTTGCGCCAGCCTGAGAGTCTGAAAACACGTCACACCAGATGCATGAGAGATGGAAACCTGGGATATTCAGTCGAATCAGATCAAATATGATGCTAAGTTAGTACAGTTAAAATATGTTCCGGACTTGTAACATGCACCCATGATTTGGAACAGTCAGCAGGCTGTCTCTGGCCACGCCCCCTACACTCGGTCCGGCCCCTGGCTTTTCCTGAATTCTGATTCCTTTAGATAAACATTGACTTCATTGATATTGTTATTGATTTATCGACAGACCATCATACTTTTTAGACGTTATAATAACAACACTCTATTGATCCCCAAAGAGAGAAATTCTCTCCTTGCCTGCCCCCTCTTACTGTCCATGATACACAAGCACATATGTAGAAAAACGTCAGCTTGGAAGCCAAGGCTGGACTTAACCTACTCTATTCTGGTATTCTGTTCTCCCAAGTAAGGCATCCCAAGTTCGAATCCAACTTCCGACAAAAGTTCTTCAATCGCTACAGCACAATTTGAGCCACTGATCGGCTTTAATTGCTTTGTTTTATTTTTGCGTTTCAGGCAAAACTACATAACACTTAAAGACACTTCGGGCATGCAAATGGAGAACGAAATTATAGTTATACCGAATCTCCTACACACAATACCAAGGTTA
The DNA here is from genome assembly GCF_023856365.1 of Brienomyrus brachyistius. Lineage (NCBI taxonomy): Eukaryota > Metazoa > Chordata > Actinopteri > Osteoglossiformes > Mormyridae > Brienomyrus > Brienomyrus brachyistius. The sequence continues at coordinate 116,607 of NW_026042498.1, read as the reverse complement.
CCAACTTTGGTCAGCTGGCCGGAGTGAGACGTTTCTCAGGCGCCAGCCTGAGAGTCTGAAAACACGTCACACCAGATGCATGAGAGATGGAAACCTGGGATATTCAGTCGAATCAGATCAAATATGATGCTAAGTTAGTACTAAGTTAAAATATGTTCCGCACTTGTAACATGCACCCATGATTTGGAACAGCAGCATACCTGTCAAGGTTTGGATTTGAAAATAAAGGAAATTTTCCGGCACCCGCCGTGAGCCATCCCACCACCGCAACCAGGCTCCAGTATCCCTTACATTTTAAGACAGGAAATATAAAATAATATAAATTATATAAAATATAATATAAATATAATATAAATATATAAAATATATAAAATATATTTTTGGCCACAACCGGGATTCGAACCCCGGTCTCCCGTGTGAAAGGCGGCGATCTTACCACTACACTATCCAGCAACTATATAATATAAGGGAGATTTACGGGAAAATACTAATACGGGAGGACGGCGGGAAAGAGAAGTAAAATACGGTAGTTTCCCGGCCAAAACGGGAGACTTGACAGCCTGAGATGGCTGTCTCTGGCCACGCCCCCTACAGTCGGTCCGGCCCCTGGCTTTTCCAGCGTGTTCGCGAAAACGACTTCATTTATTTTCTTATTGATTTATCGACAGACCATCATACTTTTTAGACGTTATAATAACAACACTCTATTGATCCCCAAAGAGAGAAATTCTCTCCTTGCCTGCCCCCTCTTACTCCATGATACACAAGCACATATGTAGAAAAACGTCAGCTTGGAAGCCAAGGCTGGACTTAACCTACTCTATTCTGGTATTCTGTTCTCCCAAGTAAGGCGTGGGTTCGAATCCAACTTCCGACAAAAGTTCTTCAATCGCTACAGCACAATTTGAGCCACTTACGGCTTTAATTGCTTTGTTTTATTTTTGCGTTTCAGGCAAAACTACATAACACTTAAAGACACTACGGGCATGTAAATGGAGAACGAAATTATAGTTATACCGAATCTCCTACACACAATACCAAGGTTACCAACTTTGGTCAGCTGGCCGGAGTGAGACGTTCAATTCCCGTAAGATTTCTTTGCGCCAGCCTGAGAGTCTGAAAACACGTCACACCAGATGCATGAGAGATGGAAACCTGGGATATTCAGTCGAATCAGATAAAATATGATGCTAAGTTAGTACTAAGTTAAAATATGTTCCGCACTTGTAACATGCACCCATGATTTGGAACAGCAGCATACCTGTCAAGGTTTGGATTTGAAAATAAAGGAAATTTTCCGGCACCCGCCGTGAGCCATCCCACCACCGCAACCAGGCTCCAGTATCCCTTACATTTTAAGACAGGAAATATAAAATAATATAAATTATATAAAATATAATATAAATATAAATATATAAAATATATAAAATAAATTTTTGGCCACAACCGGGATTCGAACCCCGGTCTCCCGTGTGAAAGGCGGCGATCTTACCACTACACTATCCAGCAACTATATAATATAAGGGAGATTTACGGGAAAATACTAATACGGGAGGACGGCGGGAAAGAGAAGTAAAATACGGTAGTTTCCCGGCCAAAACGGGAGACTTGACAGCCTGAGATGGTCAGCAGGCTGTCTCTGGCCACGCCCCCTACACCCTGGCTTTTCCAGCGTGTTCGCGAAAACGACTTCATTATTTATCGACAGACCATCATACTTTTTAGACGTTATAATAACAACACTCTATTGATCCCCCTCTTACTGTCCATGATACACAATGACGAGACACATGTTCACTAATGACGAGAACTATTCTATTTTTCATGCCGGGTCCTTCAAATCTTACATTTACAAATCTTGTTCTTGTTCTCTGCTCGTTCCCGTAGATATATATTATTATATATTATTATACGGAGATTTACGGAGTCTTCAAAGACGGTCCAGCTCAAGGATCACTGTTGCTGTGGTGTAGATTCTACGTACCTTCTGAGGGTACTTCACGCATTCTTGGTCGGAGGGTCCAGGTTTCCAGCTTAGCTTATTTCTTATTTCTCAGGTCAGCTGCTCTTGTATTCAGCCTACTAATATATATGGGGCTTGGTACCCAATCTCGGAATGTGGGGATGATGATATCTCCCCCCTGACCTGTCGTCCTGGCTCCCCCTTGTCGTAGCAATCGTGTTGTACCTCATCAATCTCTAGTTGTGATAGCAGTTGTTTCTGGCCACAACCGGGATTCGAACCCCGGTCTCCCGTGTGAAAGGCGGCGATCTTACCACTACACTATCCAGCAACTATATAATACAATATATAAAAAATATAATATAAATATAATATAAATATATAAAATATATAAAATATATTTTTGGCCACAACCGGGATTCGAACCCCGGTCTCCCGTGTGAAAGGCGGCGATCTTACCACTACACTATCCAGCAACTATATAATATAAGGGAGATTTACGGGAAAATACTAATACGGGAGGACGGCGGGAAAGAGAAGTAAAATACGGTAGTTTCCCGGCCAAAACGGGAGACTTGACAGCCTGAGATGGCTGTCTCTGGCCACGCCCCCTACAGTCGGTCCGGCCCCTGGCTTTTCCAGCGTGTTCGCGAAAACGACTTCATTTATTTTCTTATTGATTTATCGACAGACCATCATACTTTTTAGACGTTATAATAACAACACTCTATTGATCCCCAAAGAGAGAAATTCTCTCCTTGCCTGCCCCCTCTTACTGTCCATGATACACAAGCACATATGTAGAAAAACGTCAGCTTGGAAGCCAAGGCTGGACTTAACCTACTCTATTCTGGTATTCTGTTCTCCCAAGTAAGGCGTGGGTTCGAATCCAACTTCCGACAAAAGTTCTTCAATCGCTACAGCACAATTTGAGCCACTTACGGCTTTAATTGCTTTGTTTTATTTTTGCGTTTCAGGCAAAACTACATAACACTTAAAGACACTACGGGCATGTAAATGGAGAACGAAATTATAGTTATACCGAATCTCCTACACACAATACCAAGGTTACCAACTTTGGTCAGCTGGCCGGAGTGAGACGTTCAATTCCCGTAAGATTTCTTTGCGCCAGCCTGAGAGTCTGAAAACACGTCACACCAGATGCATGAGAGATGGAAACCTGGGATATTCAGTCGAATCAGATCAAATATGATGCTAAGTTAGTACTAAGTTAAAATATGTTCCGCACTTGTAACATGCACCCATGATTTGGAACAGCAGCATACCTGTCAAGGTTTGGATTTGAAAATAAAGGAAATTTTCCGGCACCCGCCGTGAGCCATCCCACCACCGCAACCAGGCTCCAGTATCAACAACAACAAACAAACAAATTTATTTTTATATAGCGCATTATCACAACATTACATTGTCTCAAAGCGCTTTACAGTATCCTCACCCAAAGCCCCCAGTGAGTAAGCCATAGGCGACAGTGGCAAGGAAAAACTCCCTAGAAGGAAGAAACCTTGAGAGGGACCAGACTCAAAGGGGAAGCCCATCCTCCAGGGGCCGGCAGGGATAGTCAAATAGAGAGAGGAGAGCAAGGAAGATAAGCCAATGCCGAAGCCGAGTCTTCTTCCAATTGCCAGGCAACCAGAGGTAAGGCAGCGGGTCATACATGGAAGATCAGAACGGCGAGCTGGATGCAGGGACGTCACTGGTGGTGGTCGGGTGTGCTGGATATCTTGATAGATTGAGGTCTCCAGGCATCACCCCCAGGAGGAGTAGGGGAAATAAAATGTACAATTAGGCATAGTAGAGGAGGCTATTGGCAGTGCTAAAAGCTAGGTGAGTACAATATGAAGTGCAATCTGCAAGCTCCGGCAGATATGGCTATGGCAGCATCAGTAGGAGGGAGAGGCAAGTGGGAATGCCGGCATGGGGAGTCCCTGAAATGTCAGCACTCCAGTTCCACAAGAGATTGCAAAGCTAGAGTGACAGCACTGACAATCCAGTTCATCCAAAGCCAATGGCACCGATCCCCACCCAGCTCTACACCTCACACTACAGGTCTGCCTGGGAGTGAAGAGTTAGCTAGGGCTAGAACTAGTGTCCCTATACGCTAAACTAAACAGGTGTGTTTTTAGTCTGGACTTGAGTTTTTAGTCTGGACAGAGCACGTTACTGACACACACATCTTCTTCGCAATGTTGCACACCTCTTTAAAATTTGCCTTTGTGATCTCCGATTGCCTCAATCGGACATCATTAGTGCCGACGTGGATAACTATCTGAGAGTATTTACGTTTACTTTTAGCCAGCACTTTTAAATTTGCCGAGATGTCGGTCGCTCTGGCACCCGGGAGACAATTTACAATGGTCGCTGGAGTCGCTACTCTCACGTTTCTTAGAATAGAATCACCAATTATTAGAGCACTTTCAACAGGCGTCTCAGTGGGAGTTTCACTGAGTGGGGAGAACCTGTTGGAAACGCGGATAGGCGAATGGTGCCGGTGTAAGTTTGGTTTGGATTTGCGACTATGCCGCCGGGTCGTCACCCACTCGCCTTGCTGCGAAGGCTCTGCTGCCGGAGCAGGGGGAGACTTACTGGCTATCGCGGACATATCCGGAGCCGCTAATACTGAGTCAATAAAACTCTCATTCTCCTGAATGTTATGTAACGTCCGGATACGTCCCTCTAACACTACAATCTTCTCCGTCAGTCTAGCGACTAACTGACACTTCTCACATGTATAAATACCGCTAATGACTGGAGAAGAATAGCTAAACATATTACACTCAGAACACGGAACAGTAGACATGGCGTTGTACTTACGTAAACTGAGGCTGTAAGGCTGGAAGCACCTTCTTAATTGAACGAAGATCGTGGGTCGGTACTTGCGTAGGTGATTAATCCGTCGGGGTCTGGGAAATTTTATTTATTTATTTTGGAGGATTATTAATCTTGCGAAGCTTTTTCCCAATGACTTAACTCGAATTATTATTTAGGTGATATCTATGGTTTCAAAGTTCGCGCGCTAGCAGTCAGTATCACTCTCGCAGGAAACAGGAAACAACGGAAATGACCATGTGTATCCCTTACATTTTAAGACAGGAAATATAAAATAATATAAATTATATAAAATATAATATAAATATAAATATATAAAATATATAAAATATAAAATAACCATTTGTCATTTATTTTCTATTAATTTTTCATGTTCACTCATGCGGCTCTGTCATTCACTAATGACTTGGATTTTTCATGCCGACTGACATCGTTCCTTCCCCGTGGGAGACAAATCTTACAGAACGCGTGACCCATCCTGCTCCTCTTCAGGAAAGTAAATTCGTCATCTTCGTCATCACCCCTTAAAACAATTACTGAAGCGAGACGGCGCACGCGTTACGGCGACAGATTTAAATTGTGAGTGCACTATATCTCGTCGCAAATGGTGCTTAACCACGGCGGGTCTCAAGCACAGGAGACTCCCAATTTCTAAATGACACACACTTGGCTCACAGCGCAAAGTTGTGTTAAACTTGCTTTGTCTAAAGCAGGCACACACATACGAGTATGATCCTGATAGGTAACTAAGCTATCGGTCTTATGTCCAAGCGCAACATAATTTAGGTTAGAACCTCATAACAAGTATTCCCGTTCGCTAATAGAGAGATCTCTCCCAGGATATATAGAAACGGAGACACTCGTCCGAATTGAACCTGGAAACAAAGCGCTACATCTGAGAATCTCGTCAGACATAGGGTTAAAGTTTACTGCAGTTTAATACGAAAGAACTACAATGAAATCACCGAAAATAAAACAAAATAATATAACTACTAATAATAGAAATAAAAATAACTATAATAAGCCCATATGATCCCGCTTAAATGCCTTCAGATTGCCATGAGTGCGACTTTTGCAACCAGTTGACAGTAGCGCTTCTTCACTGCACGTTCGGTCATAAAAAGTTTAAATTGTGTGCTCAGAATAAGTTTAAACCTTGTGCCTTGTGATTATTAACCAATTTTTATGCTGAATGGTCGGCTCAAACTCAATTGCGAAACACCGTGAGTCTGTTAATGTGTGACTTAAATGGAACTCATTAATAACCAGTATCACGTAATAACCTGGGTTAGAATAGAAGGCTTGTCCAACGAGCTGCGTCACCAGGTAATGTAAACGATCGGTAGCGAAGCTCCCCTCACGGCCAATGAGAGAGAGTCTCGCGATATTTCAGGCGAATTTGAGGTTTCAGAGCGTAGATCGCACAGGCAGGGATTCTTGTGAGCACTCAATGAACGGAGGCTGAAGTTGTGTAAAAGACATGCATTTATTCCTATAACTAACATAAGACAGACATTACACCTAACAAACAATAAACACGAAATAACGGAGTGGACACAAACAATGTAATCATGAAAATGCAATGACCAGATTTAAAATGAGTAACCTTAAAAGGGAAAATACTGTTCTGCAAAGCAAGCAATTTCTGGAAATACTGTCCTAAAGTAATATAGCAGGTGAATAGGAGTTTAGGTTGTTATAAATGAAAGGAAGTTTGTTTACTTGGTTGCAGAGTGGGGGGGGGGGGGTCTTGGCAGTTGGTTGCGGAGGCTGATGAGCTGATGGGTGATGGCACTCAGGGAGGCGCGGTGTTTGCAGCGGTTGTTGGAGTGGAGCCCCTCTGATTCCCTCTCCTGGTGAAGCTTGGGCTTGGTTGCAGTTCTCTGTCCAGCTGGGTCTTCACTGATAGGCTTCAGGAGGGCTTCTTGTGGGCTTCTCTTCTCTTGGGCTGATGTTCTCTGCCTCTCTTCGTGCTGATGGTCTTTTGTTTTCTCCTCCCTTCTGTTTCTCCTCTCCTGGCTTTGTTCTGAGGTGCCAGGTTTTATAGTGTAAAGTTCGTGAATAGGAGTGACCAGGAATTCGACTCCTGGACCAATGGCTGACCATCCATTTGGCGGGCTTTCGGAAGGGGGTCTGTATCAGTCCTTTTGAGATTTATGACCAGAGTGATTTCCCTTGTATTGATGATTTTCGTTAGGCTGGTGTAACTTTTGATATATTCACTTTCGTGGTAACCACTGACCAGATTTGGAAACTGGAGTGATTTTCCATCGGTTTGATACCAAACATGCCATAGCAGCCTAGCGGTTCACACCTCATACCATCTGTAATGATTAATTAATGATTACTTATATTATGTCGTTATGTTATATTACTCACACCTTATTTTATGCCTCACAATCTATATAATTGTAAATATACTGTGTAGCTGCTGGCGCGTTCCAAACTAAATCTCATTGTACTTACAATGTCAATAAAAACATCCATCCATCCATCTAGGCAGGCCAGTGTCGCCTCCATCCTTCCTGAAGTCAGTGATTCCTTTGTCTTTGTGCTGTTTAGTGCCAAATTGTTTGCTGAACTCCAACCTATCAGTTTCTGGACCTCATCTCTGTAAGCTGACTCATAAGAACCAAAGAGATTTACAAATGAGAGGAGGCCATTCGGCCCATCAAGCTCCTTTGAGGAGAACTTAGCTAATAGCTCAAAAATCTTATCTAGCTCTGATTTAAAAGAACCCAGGGTTTTAGCTTGTGTTACAATAACAGGAAGACTATTCCATACTCTAACTACACGCTGTGTACAGAAATGCTTCATCAAATTCGTTTTAAAATGTTCTCCAGCTAATTTCCACTTATGGCCACGAGTTCTGGTATTTAAACTAACATTGAAATAGCCATTTGGCTGAACAGCATCCAGACCTGTTAGAATCTTAAACACCTGGATTATGTCCCCCCTTAGTCTCCTTTGCTCGAGGCTAAACAGATTCAGCTCAGCTAACCTCTCCTCATTAGACATTCCTCTAAGACCAGGAATCATTCTCGTTGCCCTACGTTGCACCTTTTCCAAGGCAGCAATGTCCTTCTTAAGGTATGGTAACCAAACCCGCACACAATATTCTAGGTGGGGTCTTACCAAGGAATTATATTATCGTAGCATCACTTGCCTTGTCTTAAACTCCACACACCTAGAGATGCAATGTGCCTTCTCGCGTGGTGTTCCTGCAGAGGGAGTCTGTGAGTGCTGGAGATTGGGGGAGGGGGCAGTGTGGCTATGTCTGCTCTGTGTTCCTCCAGACGAGCAAAGAAGCTGTTTAGCTCCTTTGCTAAAAGGGCGTTGCTGTTAACAGTGACGGTGTTGTTGCCTTTGAAGCTTGTAATGTGTTGTATTCCCTGCCACACCCACTGTGGGTTGTTGTATGTGAAGTAGACCTCTATTTTCTGTTTCTCTGCCTGCCTGGCAACCTTGATGCCCCTATTCAGGTTAGCTCTGGCTGCACTCTGTGTTCTTGACTGCGCTGTCTTGTCCTGTAGTATTGTATTGTTGCTCTTGTGTTTATCTTGCACTTTCTCCCTCTGTTTGTGCTCCTTTCACTCTGTATAGTTCTATCTTGCCCGCACTTGTGTCATCTTGTGTTGTTTCTGTTTTTCTTCTTTGTGTTGCACCGTGGTCCAGGAGGAACAATGTTTCCTTTCACTGTGTACTGTGTATATTGCTGAAATAACAATAAACCCACTTGACCACCTGCCTCAATTCATCCTGAAGAGTTTTCCAATGTTGTTCAAAGGTCTGTTTGTTTCGAGTGAAGGACACGCCCCTGGACGTGCTGGATAAGGGGACCACAGATCAGTGTCCTCAGTCCTGCTTCTCCCTTCAAAGCTGAGAGGAAGATGACCCGCCTGCTGCTTCTGGTTTTGGCTTATGGAGCTCTGCTTATCTCCACAGAGGCCCAGCAAGATTACCACAGTCTCCCTGCACTCACAAGACGGCCATTAAACTCGCAGTCGAAAATGCTCATCAAGGAACCCGTCAGCACATGAATTTCTATAACATCCAGGGCCGTCCGAAGGTAACTGCTGAGAAAGTGTTTACAAAAGTGTGAAACTTTCATCATCTGCAAGCTGAACTAATGAGTATCACATTGATTTTGATGTTTTAATTTCAATGCATATGATGCTTAATGTCTCTTCACAATGAAAGTGATGGTTGTATATCTCAGCCCTGGTCAATTTTACCTTCTCACAGTTTCTCTCTGAATCTGCTGCAGTCAAGTCTGTGACAGTTTGCCATTTTTTGGGTGATTATTGTTTGTTATATTGCCTTTAAAACAGTTGTAGGCAATTTTGTATATAACGTGTTTATGTGATTTAGATCAGCAGTGAATACATTGACATTGAGATTCTCTTGAGAGCAACAAAATGTCCAAAGTCAACTGCAACAGACCATCGGGCTGACTGTATTTTCATGGACAAGAGGGTAAGTAAAGAGTCACTGTGACTGTGAGCATTGGACATATCAGTTAGCAAATTAATTTAGGTTCATGTTAACTTTTTTGATGCCCTGCGGGGGAAAGTTAGCCAACAATAAAGTAACAAATACATAGGTGGCCTCAAAGAGCCAGTTCCTTCACCTTATTCTCAAATTTTAGTAGGTTTACAGGCTTAAAGGCTGGATTACCAGGCAGAAGCAAATGCTAATCATCTGAGGGGTGACCTGTAGATTATGCTTCGAGCTATGAACCCTAGCTGGCCTTATTTAAAGACCTGTGGGCTGTACTACAAAGCGGGTTTTACATACCCAGAGTTAACTCAATCGAGCCAGGTTAACTAAAACTCATTGTTGAAATCAGCCTTAAATGGCAGTGTGGTGTTTTGTGGTGAAAGGGCAGGACTTAACTCTTGTTTTAATTAGAAAGCCAGTAATTAAACCTGGTCAGAGCAGGGTAGATGTGCAGTGTGAATTACCCTTTAAATTTACCTCTTTAAATAGTGAACTACAGGACCACTTAGCTTGATCGGAGGACAGTATTTTAATACAGAGCAGTGTTCAGTTAAACGGGATTTGTTGTTCATACTTTTAGATGAACTTGCTTTGTATAATATAGCCTTATGGTGACCCTGCTTTGGAAGCTCTTTCCTCTAAAATTGTTCTGTGTCATTAAACCCTGCACTCCAGCAGCTCTGCCTTAAATCATTAGATATATCTTTACTACACCTTCTCTCACTGTATTTATTGCCCACCACTCTTTAAATACTGTTTTTGTGTGTCTGTGTGTTTTTGCAGCCATTCATTAACTGTAGAGTTTGCAGCAGACGGTCTGGTAATGATCTTACACATCCATCAAATGACTGTGTACCAAACAAGAAAGTGGATGAAGTAAGTGTAGAGAGTCTTAGCATTATGGAAATGTAACAGGTGTGTGAATTGTGTCTAAACATGTGGTTAAACTTTGATTGTGTTTGTACATGCAAAAATTTGATCAGAGTACTGTTTATTAATGACAATGTTACTTTTAATCTGAACAACAGTGGCAGCACCAAGGAAAAGCTTGGGGGGGGGGGCTCTAGCTCCTCCTCCAATGACCATAGTACCCCCACAGCACCCCCAAAATATTGGTTTCATTTTTTCTTTAACTATCTGTAAAATCTGTATATTGTGTAAGACATTTTTGCGGTTTTTACAGCATACTTGTAGTGTATTTTTTCTTCAAAGTACACATAGAGGCTCTGTGAGCTAGACGTTAGAATTTCATATTTTATCCTATTTTATCCATGCTGTAGCTTATCGTGCTGTGTGCTTCTATACACCATCTACATAAGCTGAAAAGCTAAAGCACCCGGTCTAAATAATCTCACTCCCCTATAGCACCTGTAGCATTAAGTCACTGGCGCTGCCACTGCTGAATAAACGACTCCAATCTGACTAAACCGCTTAACTTTTCCTCCCCATGTTACATTTCAGGACAAACGACGTAATATGTGTCCTTCTGATAAACCTCTTCTCAGACCTAAAACTGCCTTGGCTTCCAAGGACACTAAAGAAGCTGAAGGAGACCGTCTGGCTGTTTCTGATGGCTGATGGTCCTGCAATGTGGACCAGAGGAGGAAACTGGGAGGGAAAATGCTTTGCTTTATATCATGCCCACCCAAAGCCCCCAGTGAGTAAGCCATAGGCGCCGATAGCATGGAAAAACTCCCAAGAAGGAAGAAACCTTGGGAGGGACCAAACTCAAAGGGGGAGCCCATCCTCCTGGGGCCGGCAAAGTGTAGGTGCAGGATCACAAAAAAACTTGACGAGAGAAACGAGAGAATTCGACTGTCCCTCACAAAAACTGTAAAGTTTTAGTGGCTAAATTGCTTTTTCTATGCCTTTTCAAACAGGAGGAGATTTGTTTGGCTATACGTAGAAATTTTCTATACAATTTAGACAGCACAGAATCATTAACCTACTTTAATGCATTTATTAATACAACCACATATTTCACACATTTTGACATCAGTCATGCAGTGAAGATACAGTCTCTTTATTTCTTGACGCCAACCCTCCCCATTAATCCGGGCTTGGGACCGACACCTAGTTGAGCTGGCTTTCTCCCTTAAGTGGCTGGGTTAGGCTAAACTATGTACATATTTATGAAGACTACTATAAATTTATAAAGACCTCCCTAAATATGTAGTCTAACAAAACGCAGTTTAAAGAAGGTAGCCTACCTGGTAAACAAAGAAATTAAAAGGCCCACAGCATATAATCGGGCTATATCCAAGCAGTTTTTAAGAACGTAACCTACATGGCGAAATTGAATTACTTTCTGGACCAACAAACGCAACCAGACATGAACATTATGCACCTTCCTAGTCTTGATGTATGTCGTCATACAGATGAGGACGTTAAGGCAGCCTTTAGGTCCGACCCATCATGCACTGCAGTTTTTTGCAAATTCCTCAGATGGAAAACCATTAAATACCTCTTCTATTACCTTATATTACCTTATATTCATGTAATAAATATACAAATATCAATTAGTTGGAAATCAGCCAGACAGACGTAATTACTACAAATGGTTTCCACTGTATTTGTGACTCTGAGTGCCGCAGGCTTGGATGCAGTGCCGCACCATTTTGTAAGTAAATTAATAAATATTAATGAGACATCACCTACCACCCTGCAAAAAAGAAATTTGCCGCTCGTCCCCCTGCACATGAACCAACATGGCTGTGTCAACCAGCGGAGCTCCGGAGCCTCTGGAGAAACACGCGGCAAAAAAGGCTCGCATACGGTCTTCCAGAGTTTGGGAATACTTCAGTCATGACACCTTTTCTGCGCCTCTACTGTAGCTGGCGTTAATGACGCTGTTTCAGCCATTTTATATTTTCTGTTTACTTATTCTGTCATGTAAGACTGAGACAAATTATCGTTTACGACTATTCTTACACACTGTAGCCTGACTTGCTGACTTAAGTAAGCTTAACTATAAGCTACCTTTGCTAGTGTTTGTGAATAACATGTTTCTCTAGTTATGAAATTATTCCATGTTTTAGCATCTGTTTCAACATTAAAGTCAAATTGGTATATTGAAATATGTAAAAACTATTGAACTATTAGCTTAAGTCTAACATAGAAAATCCTACTGAATCTCTTAAGATTTTCCTTTTTTGTTAATGCACTAATGTTTAAGAAGTGTCTTAAATTGAATTTCAGATTTGTGTGTGGGTGGGAGTGGGTGAATTGTATTAAATTCATACATTCATTCTTTTGGCTCAGACATTACTGACCTAAAACAAATTGAGGCATTGGGTAAGTGCTTAAATTAGCTACTAAATGGCAAAAAATATTCTAAATATCACATTTTCCATTCTTCGGTATAATTTTAATGAATCACCTATGCTGCCAAACATTAACGCATAGATTGTCACAACACTCTATGTTTTAGTTCTTCTTTATGTGTATAGGACGGTGTGATGGTTCTGGTGGTGGGTGTGGCCGACGCTGCTCGCGATGTTTGGCTATGCTGCAGTCCCAGGGACCAAGTTGGAACACATTTCCACCTTCAAGCTTAGGTGGAAAAACGGCACCGAGACCCAGCAGCAGGACAACTTCTTGTCCAGACAACCAGCCCTGCTTCATCATTGAAGTAAGCCCTGTGAACAGGAGCGAGATGTACTTCTGCAGTGGATGTTATAGCGGAAAGAACATCCCCATCCTCACGTCTGCCGGAGTGCCCCCTCAAGTGGGTGTGTGACTTAACTCGATGGATGAATTGGACAGAATGTACTGTTACTAGAGGTCGACCGATATGGGTTTTTCAAGTCAAGGGTCAGGCGATGGCCGATATATGCTGCTGATTTTTTTTGGCCGATAATTGGACGTTTTCCCCTCTATTTGCATGGTAAAATATCACACTAATAATAACAAACGATACACAAAATTTCTCAATTTAGCATTTATTGAATACTCAACTTGGAAACAATAACACATTTATAAACAATAAAAATAGCAGCATCAGAATCTCTGTTAGTGCACAATATAGCAGCAAACTCCTCATGTTTGACGGAAGGAAATTTGTAAACAATACAAAAAGGAATAAGCATGTTATCTTTAGTTGTAATCCCACTTCCAGTCCCTGAGTCTTACTCACCACACTCATACTTCACAGCAAACAGACAGCAGTTAATTAACCAGAAGAGAAAAATGCAAAAACACAACAGAACTTGTAAATAATAACAAACTAATAGACAATAAAAATAGCAGCATCAGAATCTCTATTAGTGCCAAATATAGCAGCAAACTCCTCATGTCTGACGGAAGGAAAATACACAAAGGAATGAGCACATCTTCAGTTTTAATCCCATTTCCAGTCCCTGAGTCTTCCTCATCCCACAAGCAGGCAAGGCATGTCACCCCGGTTGTGTGACACTTATTTTATATAATAAAATAAGTGCCCCCTGCGGCCCCAGAGCCCGAGCAGCCGTCTCCGCTGCCTGCAGCTACCGCGCCCACGTCCGAGGCGCTTTCCCTGCCTGCAGCTCCCGGGCAGGCGCCCCCTCTGCAGCCTGCAGCTCCAGTCCCTGGCCCCACTCCAGTCCCTTCTCCCCCTGTGACTCTGGTACCCTCACCCCGACGAGCCCGACCCCGGCCGCAGGTCCTTATGTCTGTGTCCCATAAGGGGAGAGGACACAGACGCACGGCTGGGGTCCCACCCGCCCAGCCCCCTGGCTCGCCCTCCCTCGCCGGCGCTAGGGCTTGGTCGGCACCTGCGGGTCCTGGCCCTCCGGGTCGGCTGTCGTCTGCGGGTCCCCCTCCGCGGCCTCGTCGCCCTGCCTCGGTCCCTCCTCCGGCGTCTTATCGGTTGCCTGCGGGCCCCCCGACGGCGGCTCCTCATTCGCCTGCTGGTCCTCCCGCTCTGGCGTGTCGGAGGACGTCGCCGTCTGCTGCGGCTCCCCCTCTCTCCTTGCCCTCGCCAGGGTCCCTTCCAGCTCCTTCGTCCCCTTCCCTGGTCTCCCCTCCGACTCCCTCCTTCGTCCCTGCGTCTGTCCCTCACCCCGTCTCCTCGGCCCCTCCGGCTCCGGCCTCCCGGCCGCCTGCAGCCCTTCCGGCTGCCTCCCGTCGCCCGCTGGGTCTCCCTCGGGCTCCTCTTGGTTCCCCCTCCTTCTCTCCCTGGCCTCCCGTCTTTGTCCCTCCTGCCTCTGCTCCCCCTCGCTTTGTTCCTCCTGTCTCTGTCCCTCCTCTCTTTGTCCCTCGTCCCTCTGGCTTCTGCTCCTCTTTCCCCGATGTTCCCTTCGTTCACTCCCGGTCCTTTTGTCCTGCCTGTTCCCTCCGTGTCCCCCTTTCTGATCTGTTTCTCTGCCTTTCCTGTCTTATGTCAAGTCTTGTCCTGGCTCCTTCCCCTGTGCCAGTTCTGTCTGTCCGTTCTGTTCCCTGTCCCTCATTAATGAGGTTTTATATAGATATACATATATGCCCGGCTTGTCCGCTCCTCGTGTGTGCCACGCCCCCTGATTACCCACGTGTGCTTCCCTGATCGTCTCCTGCTTTGCCCGATTACTTTGATTAGTCATGACCTATTTTAAGTCCTGGTCTTACCTGTTTGCCCTGTCCGTCATTGTAGTTTGTCAATGCCTGCGTTCCGTCCTGCTCTACCCGCTCCGTTTCCCCGATTAAAGACCCGTTTTCACAAACACAAAAAAAACTATATGTATACATATACATACACTGAACAAAAATATAAACGCAACACTTTTGTTTTTGCTCCCATTTTTCATGAGATGGACTTAAAGATCTACAATTCATTCCAGATACACAATATTATTATTAGCTGTTATTCACCTTATAGTAAAAGGCCTTTGGGCATGGAAGTTATGCATATGAAGTACTGCAAAGACAAAATTTTTGTCTCTTCAAAATAGGAGCCATTGGCTTCGATGACAGCATTGCGGACTCAACCAGCTAACATATGTACCCACCTGGACCGTTTCTCCAACAGTCCTCGAGTTTCCACAAGTTCTGCGCGCAAGCTGGCTACCTTACTCTTACTCTCATCCAACTGATCCCAAACCAGCTCTATAGAGTTTAGGTTGGGGGGCTGTGGGGACCATCTCTTTCCTAGTTCACAAGGTAATAAGCTACTTGCATAACCTTCAAGGTGGGCTTTGGGTCATTATCTTGCTGAAAAACAAGTCATTTTCAGTAGGTGTGTCCAGAATTTTTAACTAGAATAGGAGCCAGCAACCCTAGAACAATTTGGGGGTTAGGGTCCTTGCTCAAGGGCCCAGTGGTGAAATCACTCTGCCAACCCTGCCAACCAGCAACCTTCTTTTCATGGGCAAACATCACAGAGCCACACAACACCCCTATGTTAACAGTAAGAAGTGAGTGACTGAGCTGTGTGTGTGTGTGTGTGGCTCAGCTGGTTAGGATGCCAGCGTTATCATCAGAAGATCACTGGTTCACATCACTGGTGATCACACCACTGGGCCGGCGAGTTTGCTCTAGGGACAGGCTGACCCTGATTTCTCAAAAAAAAAAAAAAAAAAAACATTCTTCACTTTGGATAAAACTGTCTGCTAAATATTTACAACATTAAGTAAATAAAAGTGAAAGTCTCCCTCTTTATATGACAAGACATCCGCAGCTTGCGAAGGACAGTCAGTCCGTAACGAGTACAAAAAACTGGCCTTGCCGATCGGCTCTTCAAAGGTAAATAAAGATTAAGGTTATGACGGCGACAAGCAAAACGGACCTGGTACGTGGAAGGCGGGCTGCTCTGAGATGCCAGGCAGGGGGCGATAGTCGTGGGGCCGCCTGATTTTTAACGACTGACCCTGGAAAATGATGCCGTCGAAGGCCATTGCCTGCGTGGTCTCATCCACGGACCGAAACTAGGGCAGAACGAAGAACGTCGTTAATCAGGGAAGGCTGCGGTCTCCGCCTGGACACAGCAGCCATTAGGCAGGAAAGACTCTTACTTCAAGGAAGGCAAAGTTCTTGTCCTGGTTTATCTGAACAGCGAGGACGGGATTGGTGGGACCTTGACATAAGCCAGCCAATCGCATCTGGGTATTGAAGAAATCCGCCATGGCCTCCTAAAAAGACAGGCAGACACACTGAATGAAGACAGGCAGACGTCTGAAGACATCAAAACAGGCAAACGAGAAAAAAAATGACTGACAAGTCTAGTACATTTATCTATTTATTTTGCGGACACTTTCATCCAAAGCAACATACATTTCATTGAAGAAGCAGGACCAGACAGTTCCTAGAGCAAATAGTGCTTAAGGGCTGCGCTCGGGGGCCCAATGGTGAAATCACTCTGCTGCCCAAGGGATTTGAACCAACAACCTTCTTGTGACCGGCTCAGTGTCCTAACTCACTGAGCTACACATGACACCAGTATGCATGACAGAAGGCAACGCGGGACTTTGCCTGGACTCACCTCCGTCAGGCCGAAGGGGATGTTGCCGACATAAAGCCGCCTGGCCTGCCGGGTCATCTGGCTGCCGACCATCGGCACCTGGGTGGGCGTCACTGCCACGCCGCTGGTGGTGGATGTTGCCAGTAAAGCTATCGTGGGGATCTGCCCTGCAGCTGTGGGGAGGAGAAAGGGCTTCAAGACCCCAACCAGGGACGGCCAGAACATCCGGATCGTCGCCTTCATTTGCTTCTAACCCCTAGGTTTAAGCTCTCTTCACACTGTCTGAAATCATCCCAAGTGTTATTCCCTCTTTGACCAGCAGGGGGGAGGAGGGCACTCCAGAATAAATGCTTTCATTGCAACCAATATACCATAACCTTGCAATACTGAACTAGCACACATGGAAGCGTCGCATCCAAACCTTGCATTGCCTTGTACTGCATGGGGGTGATGTGCTCGAATCCCGGAGGGGGAACATCCCAGTACTTGTATGTCCTTTTCTTACGGCTTCTCCGAGGAGAGTAGCTGCCCAAACACAAAACAGAAGGTTGTTTTCCCCAAACAATACAGTGTAAACACTCAGAATCTGGCAAAAACAAACAGATGGCAGAATGTTTACATTTAACTTTGGATCGCAGGCAGTTTAAGGTCATGAGGGTGTGACCATGCGCCACTTTTTAGGCTGGCTTTGAGGTCCCATCGCTATGGCGGGGGCTACTTATAAACGCCAGTTAAAATTTAATATGGGTACAGTCCCCCTTCCCACCACGAAGAAACCAATTGGTTGATTGTGAAAGAAACTTGTTAAGAGGCCTCAAACCATGCTAGATATCAGCTTCAGTGCCTGTAACCGGGACCGTGAGGGGGGGTACCTGTGCTTCTTGTGCTCGCGTGAGCTGCTCCGTCGGTCACGACCCTTGCGGTCGCGGCTGCTGCTGCGCTTCTCGTGACTCCGCCCCCTGGAGTCCTTGCTCCAGCGGCGGTGCTTCTCGCCACGGCTCAGAGACCGGCTGCGGCTACGCTTCTTGTGTCGCTCCTTCTCCCGCTCTGGGGGACGACACCGTGGTACCAGTGAGACGGTGGGCGGAGCGACATGACTGCCCCCCTACCATCCATTTCGATAAATCCAAGATGTGTAACTCAGAGGGATTATGAATGTGTGTCCGGATGGTTGTGGGTTTGAAGCCCATGAGTCACAGAGTAATCATATTACCAACTTCCCTGGGGTGCTGGATGCTGACTGACCCAGCGCTATGCCTTAAAAGTCACTTACGGAGACCAAGATGTGGTACGGGGTCTAACTCCCCAGTTTCCTCACCAGAATGAAGCACCTCCATTCAATTCACATATTCAATCACACCCTCCTGAAACAAACACACCCATCTCTCAATGGCTAATAATTTCAAGGGCACAAGGACATCCCCTTGAATGTCAGTCTGTTGTGAAACAATAAAAACATAACCAGACTAATTAATGATATAGGAGCACAGTGGTGAGTACAGTTGCCTCACGCCTCCGAGTCTGGAGGCCTGAATTTTGCCTCTGCTCTCTGTATGGGGAATTTGCCTGGAATAGGCTCCAGGGGAGCCTGACTAAGATAACTGGTTGGACGATGGATGGGTAATTAATATCGTTTCAATCTGACAGACAGCACTTTATTAAACTAGCAATAAAATATCACCTTTCTATCCCAGCAGGTCCTTCATATAGAAGCTTAAATAAATCCCTGAAGGTGCAGTTTTCAGTGAAGCATTTAAACGCAGGTGCTGCTCGAGGAATCAGCTTCATGCATCAGTTATAACAGCGTTACGGTAATGCACCGCTGCAAAAGTACAGACACGGAGCGGCCAATGCATCTTACGTAAATCGGTAATAACCAATTACCGCAATCGCAGGCATAGTCAGAGCGCAGATATGAATGACTGGAACTGCTAGTTTATCAAACACGGCGGCACTTAGTGCTCGTCTAGCCGAATCAGGTCGTTTCGAATGACATTTTAGTGATTTAGTGATAAGGAGCTGATATGACAAGATTGCCATTTGATAGGTACATAAATCAATCCTACTTTCGACTCCGTTGTAACGCATGTTGTATATTTCAGTTGCGTTAGTATGGCTTAAGTTTATTCAGTTTACTGGATTCTCTGCACTTTAATGAAGTTATATGTGTATTGTTATATAACTGTACATCATTGTTAGTTACTGCTATCCGCTGTAAAGGTAGATACAGGTGCAAGACTTTGCAATAACGACCTAAAAGCAGTTGTTATGATTCCAGGGAACGCGGCTGATTTTTAGAGTCTATACATCATGAAGAAACGGCGATCGTGTGAGAAAGACTTATTCTGTACGGATGACAGGGCCAGCATTTCGGACCCAAGGGAAAGGCTATTGTGCATCGGAAAGAGACAAAATCATATCATTATATAGAAAACTCGTCGTAGTATTTAAAGACCAAGTAACTAACACTGTTATTAAGTGCGGACTTTAAATCAAGTGGTCGCGGTCGTTTTTATTTGCATAAAACTTTAAACGTGATCTTGAAAATATAACGCTTGCAACAAACATCCATGCATAGTGTGTTACTGCGAATGAAAATACGCGGGTCGCAATTTATGATCCAAGTGTATAATGGTAAATAATTAAATAAATAAAACCGCAGGCTTTCACATCGAGTGCACCCCAATAACGTTTCATTGAAATGTCCATGTTATGTACGCCGGGCACTGATGGATGCAGGCCTAGCGATCTCTATAACAATGCCAAGCAAAGAATGTCACTGATTTACCAAAGCGGTCAGTTTTCGGGGATCCTGCGGCAGCTGGGAGAAGAAGAATCGGGCAGGTTTCAGAATCGGCGAGCGCTCGGATAAAAGGCACCGATTTCCCAGCCGCGCTTTTCTTTTCGGAACCAGCAGAAGTGCCCTCCGCACCATCCTCGGCGCTAGGACACGCCGGCCACTTTATTACCCTAAAACAGGGAGCATACACCGATCTTCAAAGCCAAACTTACCTTGCCGATTTTCGCTTAACTGCTTCTCAAACTCATCGAAATCGGACATTTTTCAGTCCGTACTAAAGACGTATTGCAAAATAAGCAGAGGTCCAACAGTAGGCCTTTGAATGGGCTACAGGCTGCATTGGGTTCTGCTGCTTTTTCTTCCGAGTCGCCTGCCCCTCCTCCCCCGAAGTCATCGGCTCTTCCTCGGTTGTATCACACACAGGTTCGGAAACATTCGATGCGCATTACCGTCCCCTCCTGCACTGGAGGGTTAAGGACAACGTGATTATATCGAACCAAAATTGAAATGTGCAAGTTGACTTTCCTAGTTATACGTCTTCATTTTTATTCTGGGTTTAACAACCATGAGTTTATGACGTATTTTACATGATTAGTTGGCGACTGGACCTTATTGTTTATATCTCTTATTAAGGATCCATCCATCCATACATCAATTATCAAAACCACACACTTACAATCCGAGTCTAGTTTCATATGCTGCGCTGCTGAGCGACCCGCAGAATATTATGCATGAGTACAAGTCACAAGCCCCGTTTCCACTAACACGGGGCCGGTTCTAGCTTGGTGCCTTTTGAGACCGAGGCAAAAAGATGCAGACTCTCCCCGTCGGGGAATCGAACCCCGGTCTCCCGCGTGACAGGCGGGGATACTCACCACTATACTAACGAGGAGATGTACGCGCACTACTTTTACATCTTCAAGATAAACAGCGGATGACTACTAACATTTGCGAGTAATCAATGACTGAGCTTCATGTCATGACCATGGTGCTCAAGAGAAGAAAAAATACATAATGTACGTCCACTGATACCAGAACAACCATATAGCTTTATACTAAGACGATGATTAAACGGAAAATTCCTTTACAAAACACTGCAACAAAATCATAGTTTCGCAATATTACATCGTGCAACGGGACACAGTGTAAGTACGTGAAGTCGGTAATTAAATCAAGAAAAAAAAGTGAGAGGAAAAGAATACTTTTCTATTATCATATTTTTCTAACTGGCCAAACTGAGTCATATTTTGATTATACACACTAACAGAAAAACAGTGCAAATCTCCGGTAGTCCGTTTCACTTGCGCTCCGCTATGGGGCAGTAACAAGCAGAGCTTAAGTGTGGAAGGAAAAAAAAAACACAGGACAGCATCAATCCCAACTTCACAAACGCCGGAGATCGAGATGCTGTAAGCATGACAATTAACATCTTTATCCAAGGGAACAGCTGCAAGACACAGATGCCGCGCCTAACAAAGGTAGGATCGATTCCGAAGTTCAGGCATTTACAGACGCGGACTCTTCTGGAGTTGATTTTTTTCGGGAGATACGCATCAACTTCAAAAGTATGAACCGCATTATATCTATATCTGTTATGACGTTGTAGCTATTGATACTGATGCATCACAAAAATAATTTAAATGTTTTTTCATTCTGACATATGTTCGTTCGGACGAGGATTTTATTATATGAGATAAGTTTTAAATGAAAACTTTTTTTAATCTATATGATTAATTCTCGAATCTAAGCCAGACTTCACATAAATCATTCATTCATAAATATAATGGAACATACAACATCCAGGTATCCATGAAATTTATGATCAGGCTATACGTTTGTGATAACAACAAAACAACACAACATGTATATTTACAATATATGGGCCTATTGTTTAATATTGCCTCCAAATTATAGCCAGACAATAACGCAATAGGCCGACATCAAACTATTTTCATGTAAAACAAAAGTGCTGGCAGTTTGCTTGTGCTTACAGACCCCGCCTTGAGCCCATCCAGAAAGATCCCAAAAATAACCGACAAGCAAAGGTTGTAACAATCTGAGCATGTTTAGTTTAATGTAATCAGGAGCCGAATTAATAACGCGAATAAATGATCAAACCGAAAGTCTGTAGTCGGGAATATCCGATAACGTCTTTGACGTGCAGTTAAGATAGTCAGAGGAAAAACCTTGTAGTTTACTTATATATATGCCTAAATATATGAGTGTGTCTCTCCGGTGATTTAATGATGAATATAACGATTACATATCAAATCACACATTAAGCAATTATTATATTACTAGGTTGAACGTTTTCACTATGTCTGTCGTCACCTTGATTTCACGATTTTGACTATTCTTCTTATCCCAGATTGAACAAGTCATTGTGGCGATGCAAGATCCCGACATGGGGATAAAGATGAAGAATCAAAGACTGTTAATCACAGTGATTCCACATGCGATGACAGGTGCACGATACATATTTTACTTTTTAAAAATAATTTTTCGTGCCGCCCGGGTTGTCTTACACCCGGCCGTGCAGTGTCCCGGGGGCCGGGTCCTAATGGTCATTTAAGCCCTTCACAGGAAAGCCCATACATCGGCGGTCTTCGGGAATCCTGTGCATTAAGACTGTCATCGATCTCCTTGCGCTCATATTTATTTATGTAATTTATTTATCGAGTTCAGCGTTTTTGATTTATGACGGCTTAATGCATTTCTCGACTCTAACTAGATGCCTTCCTCGCTATGCCTTCCCAGGAAATGATATCGTGGAGTGGCTAATTCAGAAGTACTCCATCATGGAAGAAGGTAGGGCCGAGAAGTATGTAGGGAAGCGTTACCTGGTGCTCTTATGTGAGGTTAATCGATTGTTTTTTTCCCTTCGTGACGACGATGGCGCCCCTGCTGGCGAAAGACGTCATCAGGTTTTTTTTTTTTTGTAATAAAATAACAGAAATAAACGAGTCTTTTGAATAATAAATACAAATGAAGTAATAGAATTTGTCATCCATACAACAGATTAGCCTAGCTGCATTTATGTGTAAGCATATGCAATTCACGTGTCTGACAGAAGCATGTTCTGTTCCATTGATATTGCTGAGCCTGTGAATTAATAAATGTCAGAATTGAGCTTGTCCATAACATAGACACCCCATTCGCCTGAAGCTTTTGGGATTTTCTTCCCCTGGCGTCAATTTATCTGCTGAATTATTTATCTTTCTGCTGAGAGGCTATTAGTACAAATAATCTGTAGGCCAGTCCCGAGTCGCGCCGCTACGCATGCTGAGCTGTACGGTTTGATAGTCCCGATGAAAACTTCGCTGATAGCCAGAGGCAGTCAGTCATGCCTGGAGAAATATCGCTATCCGTCTCCCTCATTATGCACTTCTGCAAGACGCTGTTGTCCTGAATTCCCGGGCGATGCAGATGAGGTTTTAAATAGCAAGGGAGCAGATTTCCCTGATTTACAGCCCAGATTGGAAAAGAAGTCGGAATGGAAAGGAGGGGACTTTTAGGCAGTAGATGGCAGATGCATTAACAGACTTGAATGGGCAAAAAACCTGTTGCCCCGGTAAGCAGTTACCCCTCCCTGTAAACACTAGGCTTCCCCCTAGCAGCGCTGTTGCTGCGCCGGTCTGAAACCCCCGGGAGCGCCTGACTGCCAATGGCCGCGGAGGCAGCCGGAAAGTGGAAAGTCCCAATTACTCGTAATTAATTATAGTTCCGATGAGGAATGCACCATCCCCGCGGCTTATTCTGTGCACCATGTCAACGTTTTTTCCAGTTACTTGCTATACCGTAAAATAAAATATAATATGCCTACTCAGTTTCTAGTTATCGTGTGTTCTACTGTATTCCACTGACAAAAATTTAGAGAATTACTATGCCTAAATCTGGGCTACGAGTAGTGGATTTGTTTGAGCTTTGAGTAGTTTACGTGGAAATGAGTGACCACTTTGTGTGTTTTCAGAGGCACTTCATGTGGGGAATCTGATCGTGAAGCACGGCTACATTTACCCCCTAAAGGACCCCAGGACGCTCGTCCTGCGGCCCGACGAGACGCCGTATCGCTTCCAGGTAACCTAAAACCACGGTTTCTTCAGATGGAGGGCAGCGCGAGAGGGTGGTGGCCATGTGGGGGGGCACGCATATCGAAACTATTCGTTGGAGAGACTGCGGAATTACCGTGTAGGACAGTATTTCTCAATCTGGTCCGGGCTCCAGAGCTGAGAGGGTGCAAAAACGTAGACTGTCTGGTAGGGAGCTGGGAGGGAGCAAAAACGTGGATCATCTGTGTGTCGCCGAGGACCGGATTGGGAAACACTGATGTATGAGAACCAATGCCAGTTAAAGTAGCAAAATGCCTTCCACCCGCCTTGTCCCTGACATGTTAAATCACAAAGCACCTTTGTCACGCTGCTTCTGAATAGTTTCAAATGACAGCATCTCCTTTTTGCTAGACTCCGTACTTCTGGAGCTCTCAGCAGTGGCCAGCCTCCGAGCTAGATTACGGTGATTACCAATTATTAATCATGTGCTCGCCTATTACATCATTACTTCCCTTTACTAGAATAATAGAAAAACACAGTTTCTTGCCATGTCTTTCTTTTGCTCTTCTAAAGCGATTTATTTGACTAAGAAGAATATCAGAAAGCAAGGGCAGCTGATAGACTATGAAAAGGTAAGAGAAAATTTTTATTTATGTACATTTCAATGCTATTCTTATTCGCTGGTCTGAAGCATTGCTTGATGAGATCATGTGATAGCTGAATGCTCATGGGAGTTTTACTTACACAAAATATTATGAGGGTAGAAGGAAAAATGATTGGTTCAGAGAGATAACCAATTAGATTGTACATGAGGTGGATCCGAGCAACTAGAGGAGGCAGGAGCAACCAATCAGATGTCTTGGTCCTGCCTCCTCTGCAATCTGATTGGTTATCTATCCGAACCAATCATTTTCCTTCTGCCCTCAGAACATTTTTGTGTAAGAAAACCTCCCACCAATTATGCACATAGTAGGATCGCACATAGACATCCACCAACTTGCCGCCATGTTGCGTCAGGGTCAACGCATTTTAGGTTCTCATCAGTAAGAGGGTTTGTGAATCCGACACTGCCAGCTGATATCCTGGGAGGGGTTCGGCCTGTGAGTCATAACGTGAACCCATGCAGCAACGCAGCCAGCCGTGCGACCTGGCAATGTCGCATTTAAACATCGTCTCCGCAGGACAGCTACAACATGTTGCACAAACGGATCAACCACACCTGGGACTTCGTGGTGATGCAGGCGAAGGAGCAGCTCAGGTAAACCCCACCCCAGCCCGGGAATACTGTCGCATCGAGCTATGAAATCAATTTCATAAATGCACACAAGGGGACAGATGAGAATGGATGAATAAATCTCGTATTAAGAGGATGATGATGTTACCTAAATTAAAAAGTAACATGGTGTGTGGTCATAATTTCCCTCCTATCTGTTAAATCAGACCTCAGCCTAAACACTAGAGTCGGAAATCCATTTCTAAGTGAAAAAGGAAACAGAAAAATGAAAACCCTACCTTGCAGTTCAGTGATTACCGCTATATGCTAATTACCCAGTATGCTTTCTGACTCTCCATCGACTGCTCTGCTCCTACCAGGGCAGCCAAACAGAGGCGCAAGGCGGACCGCATCGTGCTGGAATGTCAGGAACAGGCCTACTGGCTCGTCAACAGACCGCCAGTAAGCACCTCCCCCGAAACCCCTGACTCCCTACATCTGCCCCGGCGAAAACCCAGTATGCTGTGATTAGAGTAAAGCACACACTGGGTAAACCTGAACTCAATGCACCTTGGCAGCTCGAATATCGCCTCAGGCTGGGGGCGATTCTAGGATTTTTTTGAGGTTGTGGGGCAGAGTGGTGGCTCTGGGCCTAGGGATCTGTGCAAGCAAGTGGAAGGTTGTTGGTTCAAATCCTGTGAATGCCCAGAGTGATTCTACTCCGTTGGGCCTTTCAGCAAGGGCCTTAACCTGCAATTGCTTTGTCCTGGGTATGACATTAATCTACATGCAGGCCTGTTAGGAGATCCTTCAACTTACAGGGGAAACTTGGCAGGATTGGCAGGAAGGCATAGGCAGGGTCCCATTCCCCCACAGAGAGCTGGGGGGTTGTGCAGTTCTCTCCCACGACAACGGGTTTGTTCAATGAAGGAAGGCAAAGGAAACATCTGTAAGGACATATGGAACATTTCCGGTATAATTTTCGATCTCCGTCATCTCCAGAGCATTGAGCTCAGCAAAATTCACGGGGGGGGGGGGGGGGGGGGAGTTTTATCTTCGTTAAGTAAGACACACAGAGTGTCTCCATGCATACTTTGTGGGGGAGGAATATATCACTTCAGGCCTGATAACCCACTACTGCTTCAGTGTGATCATGAAATATTTACTTAGCTGGGAAGAAGCCTATGTTCTGTGGGACGAGAGCTTTCAGAAGACAGACAGGACAGCAGGCTGCGGGAATGAGCAACTGCACCCTCGCTGAGTGTAATTTGGAGTTCATGAATAACACAGGAGAGTGGAGAATGAAAGTGTGGGACAGGAGCAGAGTGTGGTGTGTATCTGGCTTAATCCCGGCCGTCACTAGGGCCCCTTTCTGCTGGGTGCGCAGCATCTCTCAGGGCTAATAAGCATCAGCGTTTATGTGGGCCATTATCCCCATCCGGGGCGGCATCAGGAGGTGGGAATGGCAGCCACGCAGCTGCGGATCACATCCTAAATTCAGCTTATTTTGCAGATGTACCTTTTATTGAGACTAGAGCAGTTGGGGGTTTAGGGACTTCTCTCAGGGGTCCAGTGGTGATGTCACTCTGCTGACTGTGGGATTTAAACCGGCAACCTTCCAGTCATAGGCGGCGACTGCCAACCCGCTCAGCCACACACCACCTTCATTGATGAAACCCACCGTTTTGACGCCAATTAGACGGAAACACAGTTGAGCCAAAAACCACGCAGCGTAGGGCCCCCCAGTCAGGTGCTGCTCGTGTTTAAAAGGCAGGGACGCTCTGCACTCTGGTACGGCCAGGTGGACGGGGGAAGCTGGGGGGGGGGGGGGGGATTAAAACCAGCAAATGACAAAATGGCCGCTTCCTGCCTCCTTTCTCTTTGCCCGAGAAACACGAGACGCATCGCTAAGACTGGTGATGCTTGGATCTGGGAGAGAGGAGTGCGAAGGGACTGGGAGACGGCCTGAAGCTAAAATGCAGACATGCTGTGTTTGCGTCTCCCCCCCCACCACCCCCCCACTTGTTGGGCCTTTTAAACGAGCTGGAAGAGGATCCCACCTCCGGAATACCGGATCCATTATCTGACCTCTATTCCTGCGGCTCAGGCTTAATGCTGCATGTTAGCGGAGAGATAATGGATGTAATTGCAAATAGCAGCGTAATAATTTGCCAAATAGTCTCTCTGCTGTTAAGTCCTGAGCTGATCTGAAGCACTTTAATTGGGATTTAAGGAAACCATGTTAAATCAGATTGCATTCAGTATCGACATTTGGTTAGTTTATTCTGTAAAGCAGGGTACCCCAGTCCTGATCATGGATACTGTGTCACCGACTGGCCCTCCAGGACCGAATGGTCCTTTTGGAAA
Source organism: Brienomyrus brachyistius (assembly GCF_023856365.1). Lineage (NCBI taxonomy): Eukaryota > Metazoa > Chordata > Actinopteri > Osteoglossiformes > Mormyridae > Brienomyrus > Brienomyrus brachyistius. The sequence goes on along the minus strand of NW_026042498.1, from coordinate 89,460 downwards.
GCTGTCACACTGTCCCCTACTGGGCAGTGTCGCCATGGGCTGTACCCAGTGGCATCATGGGAAATGTGACCAGTAGTGCTAAGGGGTATTAATGCAGCGTTAGACCGGCGTCAGTCTGCTTGAGAGAAACGAGCTCACTCTTCATCTGAAGTTCAGCTAAGGATTTCTCACCCTCTGATTTTCTGCAGCCGGGAACATTCAGCGTTCAAGAACAAGGCCCTGAGCGAAGGAACCGGCACAACTCCCGAGTCCAGCTGGTCTGAGCTTTTTATTAAGCATATACATTTTTTCCGTAATGCCAGTACCTGCTGTTTATCGCCTCTGTCAGTCACAGGACCGGATCCGGGCAAACAAGAGAGCCGCTCGGGGCCTAGATAAGATCAAAGTCATGAAGAAAAAATATGTATATTAATATCTATATATATATGGCAGCTATAGGCAGAATAGGCTGTTGCCTTGGGCCCCCAAATTACCCAAGGAAGTGAAGTGATAATCAGTGTTTTTGGTGGGAGGGCATCCGAGGGAAGCTCGTGTGTGAGTGTGACAGCACTTCGTTGTGCTCATCTTTCTGTCTCACTTCTTCCTCACTTCCTGCTCTCGTTTTCCATGCTAACGTAAGTACGTCAGCAGTCCCACAATACATACTCGTAATAGTGCTATATTATTCATGGTTTCTAGACTGGATGTCTGCTTAGTAAAGCCAGGAGCTGAGTGTGAGCAGAATTCCTACTGTCTGATTCCTTGCATGTGATTCGCTCGTGGGAGTTTTACCCTCACAAAAATGTTCTGAGGGCAGAAGGAAAAATGATTGGTTCAGAGAGATAACCAATTAGATTGTAGAGGAGGTGGGTCTAAGGAACTAGAGGAGGCAGGAACAAGACATCTGATTGGTTGACCCCCCCCCCTCCTCTAGTTGCCTGTATCCACCACTTCTACAGTCTGATTGGTTATCTCTCTGAACCAATGAACCTTGTGCCCTCAGAACATTTTTGCGCAAGTAAAACTCCCATAAACATGTGGCTTATATCATGTTTAGAGACGGTTTTGTTTCTTCCTTCTTTACAGAACAGAACGCGGACTACTACAAAAGAGAGGTAAGCCTGAAAGAATTTAGAGTGAACCTATTTCAGCTGATGGGATGGTTGCCAAGAACAACCAAAGAGGGTGATTAAGTGGGCTCTTAAGAATGCTGTCATAAGAAAATTGCTTCGGAAGGATCTACATCTGTGTTGTCGTTTTCTTTTGTTGGCTCTCAGATATTGACAAATTCTGTTTAAAGGTACAACAGCATGGCTCTTATCAGGGATTGGATGTGTTTTTTCTGACTCTTATATTCCCCGTGTGATTTTTCATGGCTCCCGACACCAGATTGAACACATCAGGAAATCCCTGGGCCGCTCGAGGGTCAAGTCCTCCATCTGCCTGGAAAGGTTGGATAACAGCCTCCCCCACCTACCCCCCCCCAACACCTGTGATTCAGCCTCAGTCCCAGCATAGCTGGGGGACCACTGGTTCGACACCAGTCCACATTAGTCCCTAACTGGGGGATATCTCTGGGTATTCTGTATACTGTGCCTCTGATTGGTGGGGGGGGGATCTATTTCATGTTAATTCTGACAAAAATGCTGGGGACTGCTCTTTGTGAAAATCTAACCTCGTTATTTCGTTCTTTCGTCCATCTGCCCATCCATCTTTCACCATAAATCTCAGAGTCACACATATCCTGGATTAATGATGCCTAACTAATATTGAAACCGGTTGACTATTAAACTGAATTGAACTGTATTTAACTGCAAATAATTACTTAATATTGATCAGAAGGTCGCCGGTTCAAGCCTGGCTTCAGCACACTTGTGGGTCCTTGAACAAGGCCCTTAACCCCCAGGTTCCTGGGAGCCTCTACGGGCAGCTGCCCTTTGCTACCAAGCTTTCTCTCACCTATGGAGAGCAAGATGGAGGAGATGAAAAGAGAATTTCCTTATAGGGTTCAATGACGTATAATCATTTCGTCACCATTTCGAGCTCCAGTTTGCTGGAATATGCCAGCATTGAACCTGAATATTTGATGACTTGCAAGGATTATAGAAAGTAGGACTAAAACTGGGAATGGCTGGTCTTCTGTGTTCAGCTTCCTTAAGTTCAGCGAGCAGTACCTGAACCATGACCCCATGATGCAAGGCTGCCCCCCCAGCAACCCCTGGATAACAGATGACACGGCACTCTGGACGCTGAATGCCGACATGTGAGTGTGCGTTACCGCGCCCCATCCTGCCTCTTCAGGGCCACACCCCCAGAGGTGACTGTCGTCTCTTCACTTCCACGCCTCCTGGTGCAGGGTGGAGACACCCACCAAGCTGCGGGTGGAACGATGGGGGTTCGGCTTCACGGAGCTCCTTAGGGACCCTCTGGGACGGTGCAAGTTCAGGGAGTACCTGGAGAAGGAGTTCAGTGGTGAGCAGCATGTAGACCCCCCCGCCCAAGTAGATCAGCTTCATGGAGGCATCGTCAGCAAGTAAGAATCATATTCATTATTTGATCACTGCGGGCCTATTTGGGCAGTGTGTGACTCAGCAGATTGGGATTCATTGCAGGAGGTCATCAGCTCAAATCCCAGAGTCAGCTGAGTGACCTCACTATTGGGCCGTCGATCAGTTACTCCAGGGACTGACTGACCCTGCCCTCTCAAAAAAAAAAAAAAATAGGATCTAGCATCTGCTAAATTAATAATCATGATCCCTCTATGAAAGGCAATTCTCCTCCATATTGGCATCGTGATGAGCGCCTCCTGCAGGTAGCTGATGCATGCGCTGTTTCATTCACAGTGGAGAACCTCTGTTTCTGGGAGGCCTGTGAGGACATCCGGCACGGCGAGAGCGCTACGATCCCGCAGAAGGTGGAAGAGGTCTACAAGTGAGTGCGACCTTGTGGCCCAGTGGGACAGTTTGCATCCCAGTTGAATTTAGAGCAGGCCCTGATGTGGCACTTGCTTACTCCCAGTGGGACTGCAAAGCTCAGGCTCATCACTTCCTTCCCCCCAGGCAGTTCCTGGCCCCGGGAGCCAGCAAGTGGGTAAACGTGGACAGCAAGACCATGGAGAAGACCCTGCAGGGCATGAAAAGCCCACATCGTTTTGTCCTGGATGACGCCCAGATGCACATCTATTTCCTGATGAAGAAGGTAGGAGCATTAACTGTGCACAGCCATGAAAGTGGATGACAGCTTCATTAAAACGGGCTCTCGGCCTCTCCTCTCACCCTCAGGACTCCTACGCCCGCTATTTAAAGTCCGATCTCTACAAAAACATGCTGGCTAGAGCCATAGAACCACAAGAGACCAAAAAAAGGTAAAACTATTATCTTCTATAAAAGGGGTCTTTCTGTAATATATTCCATGTATTTTATATAAGGGGATAAGACTCATATTGGTGTGGGATACACACAGGTTCTGTTTCTGGGGTTGTTAACGATTAATTCCAGGGATTTTTGGGCTTAGTGTGAACTGCTGGCTTCAGCTTAGCTTCGTCACTAAGACTACACAGAGTTCTGTAATGTTAATTGCTTTTGCGTCCCCTGTGATGCTCTCCAGTTTCTGTTTGTAATTCCACGGTAGTCAAGGATTTTCCAACATGGCTGACTTAGAAAAGGCAGTGCCACAAGTGTTAGCGGAACGCTAACATGTTCTCCTTCCCATCATGCCCCAGTGTCTTTCCCTTTGTGAGACGCCAGCGGCACTCCAGCCGTAACCCTGCCCTTTTCGCCCAGGCCTTAGAGGACAACGGCAAGACCAAGTCCCTGGGGTCACCAGCAAGTCCCACAGCAGCCTGCTCTTCCTAACACTGCCTCCTGGGGGGGGGATGCACTCTGAGCTCACTGCTGCCCCACAGAGGCTGTTTGGGGGCGGTGCTCTGCTGCTCTATTTGACGCAGTCTTCCAGGATTTTTAACTTCGGATGTATTTTTATTATAGTGTCATGTTAAATAAGAACAGACTAAATTATGGTTTAGATCAGAAGTGAGAAAAGTCCTGTGTCTCTATATATAGGAAAAGTTTATTTCATTAGTAACAGACAAACCATAGTTGAGCCAAATATTGCCTTATTACTAAGTAATAAACATCTGCATACAACTTTCACTGAAACAATGGTTGTAATAGATAAATAGCCATTTAAAACTTGGCATTTAGCTCAGTGCTTATAATGTGGATTGTGTCCCATATTCCAGATCAAAACTGTGCAGTTTCGAACCTGCATCATGTCTGCTTCAGATTCCAGCAGCTTCTCTCATCCTTTGTTCATTTACTTCTTCAGCATTTCTCAATAAATTAAGCAAGTTTTTAATTCACCTTTAGTGGAATTCTGTCACTTAAATACCAAAATAGAATAACACAGGTGTCGTACTTTTCAACCATTTTTCTTTTGGCTTATAAACGGCATGTGCTACTCTGAGATCACTGACCTGCTGGAGATGTGGTTCGGAACCGCAGGTGACCTCGAGTTCTTTTTTTTTTCCTCCGTGGAGGGAATCAAACAACAAAAGAGATTAGCCAGAGATCCACCCTGCACGGACTTGCTGGTATGATGGGAACGGGACCTAGATTTACTGGAAGCACAAAGAGAGCAAACTAAATTCTGCCCAACAGACAGGCGGAACAAATCGCTACAAAAGGTTTCAGTCACCTGTCTCCCCTGCCAGGACAGCACCTCCCTCCCACAGCGCACCAACAATACATTATACTATTATACCGTGTCTTGGAAAAGTATTGGAATCCTACTTAGTGTTTTAAAAAGCAGCACATTTCTAAATTATCTATATCCCAGTCCCTGAAAGCTATAACTAAAGATTACTGAGGGTAAGATGAATCTCTGCTGCATCTCATAAGTTCATTAAAAATCGAAACTTCCTTTCTTTCAGAACTGAATTTTCTGCCATGTTGGTCTTTAAAATTGTCCATTCGGCTCCAACAAGCTTTCGAACTCCAGTTTGAATGAAATATTGGGCTGCGAATGTGAAGTAGACAGGGTCATGGTGAGGAATGCGTCAGGAATATGGGGCGTGTCTGGAAGTCTGTGTCCATCACCAAAGCCTGTGATATTCATTATTGGCGGTTTGTTTATTGGCTGCTAAGGCTCACAATGGAAGCTCAATACTAAGTGTTTTGAATTACTGAAGTTTGCATGTTGACGGAGCCGGGATGGATGGATGGATGGATAGATAAATGTTTAATAATACATGCAGTACAAGTGTCAAACTAACTTTACCAGACAAGCCCATTAAAACGAGGCTCTCAGTTTCTCTTGAAATTCTTATGTAAAAAAAAAAAATAATAATAATAATAAACTACTTTGCATGTTACTTTTTAATAGATTTCCTTTTTAAAAAATTAAATCTGACTACGCAAATCCTTCAACTCCTACACTACCCATCAAGGCAATCCTCAGGATTCCAGCAGCACAGAGTTAACTGATGTTCTGCGCGGTTCTTAAAAATGCATGAAACTCGCGAGATAAAAATAAAACAACCGCAACAGAGAATACTGAAATTCCGTCTTCATATTACTGAAACATACAGGATTAAGAGACAACATGAAGTTGGGAAAGGGATTGGTGGGGGGTGGGGGGTGGGATTAAAGGCACTGTCAGCATAACATCATAAAGACGGCACCGATGTCCATTTGCCATGGATTATGTTGTATTCTGCGACTAAAAAGGACCCATAATCTGATTAAGTTCACATCAGACTAATGAGTGAATCTTCTCTGACAGCATTACTGACGCATAGCCCGCCATCCAGAGCTGCATTAGTGCGTTATGGGTTTCTAAGGCCCACCTTAACACAGCAGGGAAACACGTGCTGCTTAGTACGCTATTTCTCGGATCTGTAACATCGTAAGGTCACAGTACAACGTCGTGTCTTTCTGCAACTTTATAGCAGGGCTGAACAGCCAGGTGGCATTTTGGGCATTTTCAAGGTGAGCCGATGGGTAGGCGAGCCGGCAAAAATCTTGGGGAACCCCCCCCCCCTTTCCCAGTCAGCAAAATTTATTGCACAGCAAAAGTTATGGAGACCCCAGCTCTGTAAAATTTACTGTGGGAGTCCAAGGAAACTTTAAAAACACAATATCTCAATCTCCGGAGTCCTTTAAACCTAAAAAATATACAAAGAAATCTATGCTGTGATTCTGCTAGAGAATTTGGGCCCCATGAATGCATATCATATTGGGCCACAAACCCACACCAATGCAGTTATGTTCCAAGTTTTTTACTGTCCTAATCTCCCCCCCTTAACTGCGCCCCAGACTTGATGTTCCACGTTACAATTTCAACCAAATGTTGTGTGTTAAAAAAAAAATTAAATTGTGCACCAAAATTTTTTAACATGAAAGCAAGCATTAATAAAACTTAATCAAATGTTGATTTTTTTTTTTTTTATATATAGAATTTCTCATTGTTTTGCTGATATCTGGGAAAACTGGGTTCATGGATCGGGATGGAAAGGCATGTTCAACGCACATTTTTTTTTAAATATTGATTTCCAGCAACTAATAAGCAAATCGAGGGAAATCTGCAAGGTACAAATCTGCAAGGTACAACAGAACCGTTCATCTCATTTCTACCCCGTCAAATCGCGTCCCAGGCTTTCTGGACCTCCCACTGAAATGCATTCAGTGACATCCACCTAAACAATTGCATTACCCCGGCAACGGGACTGCAGTAATCTCATTTAGTCTGAGAATTTGTGTGTCAGAAGGTAGAAAATTAGGATACGGACACGTTGCTCAAAGAGTGCCACGGAGTCACCAGCAGTATCATCAAACACGCCATTTAATACAATAATTTTTTTATCATTGTTTGTATAAATACAAATGATTCTTATTAAACAGCATGACTGACTCGTGCAATACAAATAGGCATATGCATCAAAACCTTTATTAGATTTCAGAAATCACAGAAGAAAATCAAGCTTGGCAAAATAAAAATTATGCAAAATTATCCAGTATATTTCAGCCGTTTCTATAAATGTACGCTAAGGTGGTACTTGCCAACGCCGAAACAATTCTCTCATCCAGTCACAGTGCTCTTTAAAATGGAGATACTTTAATTTATTTAAGGTTGAGTTAAAACACGACATTTAATATTCAGAATAAAATCAAAATCTGATAAGGGATTCACATCGTTTACCGTTTAACTGGTATGTCCATTTTCGATAGGCTTGTTGGGTGGGTAAAAACCCTATTTAACTGATCAGGGTCACTTAGGCAAGTTCACCTTAATTAAAAACAAAATAACTAAACAGCACATAACTAGTCAAAGTGTAAACTCTGCTGTTGGCAAAAACTGTACGGCTGGACCCCCAAGGGCACCAGCGACTGTAGGGCCTTGCTTGGCCAGTAGGGGGCCCCCTTGCACGTGACATTGCAAGGATTTGTAAGTTGTAGGGCGCAGATGGGAAACGAGGTGGGGTAAGAAGCATTTAAAGTGCGGAGCCACATACAGCCATGGGGGTGGGTTTGGGTTTCTAGCACAGCCTGCAAAGACCAGAATAAGTTCCTTTCCTCAACACACTAGCGCCCCCTTGGCCAAACACGACCCATGGTCACCTTGCAAATCATTAAGCTGCCCTGAACCCCACTCTGCTTTCAGTAAGTGCCATTTAAAAACAATGATATACACACATTTTCAGGAGAGCACCTGTGAAGTCACCCCCCCACACACACACACACACACTACTGGCATTGTTTGGCACCCGACCCATGTAAACCTGACCCCGATTTGCATAATTTATTCAGGTATATATCAGAAACCAGGGTTTCTGCCACCTAGAGGCTGTACGGCGCAACAAGAGACAAATCGCCATCAAAAACACAGGACCTGGAGAATCACCCGGGGTGGGGGGGATACATACTGTCACGTACTGGCGTGGGTGGGGGAGGACGCAGGCAGTGTGGCAGTCAGCCAATGGGCGAATTCACGAGAAAAAACACTGTATGTTAAAAACCGCTAGCATCCAGCATGAGAGAAAAAGGTCAAAGCGAGTCAGGGTTTTTCCGGGGGGGGGGGGGGGGGGGGGGCAGGGTTGGTCTTACCTACACTGGCATGGGAGGGGTGGGAGGCATTGGTTAATGGTACAATGTGCAAGACAATTATCTGGGAGAGGAAAATTAACTTCCCCTAAAGTAAAACTAAAGTCACAAGAAAACTGTGGTACCCTCTGTCAATAGACCACACTCAAAAAACTCTGAGTAAAAGAGGAACGTTATTGGCCTGGCTAATCTCTCTCTCTCTCTCTCTCTCTCTCTCTCTCTCACACACACAGCTTGAAATGCTTTTTACACATTTACACTAATGTATATCACAATGCTACCAAAGCTTTGCAAATGACCACAGAGCGGGACTGACACCCAAGTGTGTGTAGAACCACACACACACACACACACACACACACACACACACACACACACACACACACTCACTCTCTCTCTGAAGTGCTTTAAAAACATAACGGATAAATTATTTTATGTGCAAACTGGGAGGGGGCAACAAAAAGTCGCAAAACACACATGGAATCGATCCCCTCCCCCATCACAACCAACCCTCGGTGAACGAAACCAGAAAGTCAGTCATTGGCATCCCGGGTTCCGGACTTTGCTGAAATGCACGACCGGTGCGGGTTCTGGCGGGGGCTGACTGGGGGCAGGGGGGGTTGGCCTGGTGAGCAGCGCGGCAGTCGCCTTCCACGCATCACGTCTGTGCCAGCTGCAGCTCCTCCAGGCCGTCTTTGCCCAGGTGGTAACGGGCCAGGTCCTTCCGCGTCACCAGTCCCACCACCTGGGCACCGGGAACATGATTGGTACGTAGAACAGGGCATAGATAGCTGGTTATGTTATGAGGGAGGGGTGGGAGTAGCACAGGAAACCAGGGTGATAACCTTGATCTAGATGGATGCCCAACGGCCACTGGCTGAAAACCGATGCAGTAATTTTCGAATTTTACAATGAGAATGGAGATATGTGCTGGAGATGACGAAGGCCTGAGGACCTCGCAAGGCAGACGCACCTGGTTGTCACTGTCCACCACAATGAGGTGCCGCAGACCAAGGGCCCTGAACAGCTTGAAGACACGAGGAAGCGACGTCTCCTGAAAAAGAGGCAGAAGAACACAGTCGCAGAACATGACTGTTTAGTCAAATGTGTCTCTGGTTCTCAAGGACCAAGACCAAGGCTGAGACTGAGACTAGTACCTGCGTGACAGTGTAGGGGGTGGGATTCATGAACTCCGTCAGGTCCATCATGCACTCCCTCTCGTCTTGGGACACATGGATGGACTGGATCGGAGGGAAGCGAGGGTAGGCATCCCGGAAGTCCTTCAGCTGCAGTTTGCGCAGATTGAGACGAGAACGAGCCCGTTCCACAAACACCTGGTTGAAAAGAGTACACCGGTCACAACGTGGATGAGCACACTTCTCATTGGCTTGCTGCACTGACATTCGCAACCGTGTACGCAGTAAACAGACCCCTCATTGGTCAATCGCACTGCCAGTCACATCCAGGTATTCAATAATCAAACCCCTCATTGGTCAGCTGCACTGTCATTCACAGGCATGCATATACACCAAGCACCCTGATAGGTGTTAGTGTGGACAGACATGCTCCTTATTCAGCTGACCTCTGCAGGAACCTTAGGTCACACTCACCTTGTGTTTCAGGAGCACGATAAGCTGGGAACGCAGGATTAAGCCACAGATTTTCCCTGGCTAAGAGCACAAAATTCAGATTAGCAAAGCCCCAAAGTACATCATGTGACAAATCTCCAGGAAAACAAAATCACCCCTAGTGGGAGGGACATACCTCACAGCCATCACTCAACCCGGAGACTACAGGGAACCCGTTGTGATTGGTCGAGGTGTTGCTGAGCACATCCACAATAGTGCCCACTTTCTCCACCAGGTTGAAGCAGGTTACTGGAGAGCTCATAACCTCCCTGAATGGACAGACACACCAAACCTGAATATACAGTGAGAATGAAGCACCAATGTCTTGCTAAAGGCGTGTACTGGGCTCATTGAAGCATTAGCAGGGAAAATCCTGTAGGGGGCAATATACCTGGCAGTCAGGGAGTGGGAGGTGGCTGGGGCATCCCAGTGCAGGAAGGGCACACTCTGCAGCTTGATGTGGATGTCGTATAGCCCCTGTGGGAAAATTCGAGTCACTCAGAAGAGCTTAGGATCACATCTGCACAACATTCACAAGCTGCCACCCCTTGAAGTTTTACTTCCTCTAAGCAGATTTGCTGGCACATTGAGGAACAGAGAAGCGAAACGAGCTGTCACAGCATGATGTGCCACCTTAAGTTAGACAGCTGTGCAAAAACAACGGAAGGGTTCTCAAAATCAGTCACTGGAAGGACAGATGAAAAAAAGATGGCGTCAGACTGGTGGCTAGCTGCACCACCCACACCAAAAGCAAACATGAGACCGGAGCAGTTAACGAAACACGACTGGCCCGATTCCAAGTTCTGCACGGTCTGAAAGGCGATGAGCTCATCACTCACTGACAGGCTCACACATAATGCCAAATGGACCAACCCGCTCCAACCCGAAACGTCAACACTGACCTCCACGAAATAATCGCCCACGATCTTCGCCGTCATCAGAACCAGCATTATGGGTAGGCCGTAGGTGACATTTCCGGTGGCTTCCACCATGATGACAGTCAGGCTGAGGGTCATCCTCACGATCCCACCTGGCAAAGACCTTCGTAAACAGACGCAAACCCGAAGCCTCATGTGCCTCCATGCACCTCTAGACGAGCTCTGAAAAGCAGGCTGACCGCGGACGGACACTCACCAAGCTGGGCGGCGGCTCCAATCAGAGCGTACTTCCCAGGGTCGGCCAAGGTCTGTCAAACGAAACGCCACAAATCATAAAACATGCTCATTCAAAAACTTCGAGGGGGCTTTACTTCCAACAAACATTATGTTAAACTACATCTATGCCGACATGACGCTGGGCGGCCCAGGAAATCGATACAGCACTAACCAATAGGGCACCTTCAAAGAGTCACGTGACTGCTTAAAGAGTAAATCTGATTGGACAACAAAGAGGAAATCAATCTAAAGCGGGTGTTGAAGGAGGCCCTCTGACTTCTAAAGACCCCGTTCAATTTCCTTAATATATCAAAACCTGCAGCGTTTCCATTAAAGTTCTGCACAAACAAGCAAATTTGTTGACAAAGTGAAATTGCATAAAGGGTGTTTCCATTAAGTAACATCATGGAAACAACACCTGCAATTTATGATTCCGTGCCTCAACATGGATTGAGCTTTTCATGAGATACGAGCTCTAGAACCAAGTCATCGTGTCCTACACAGCAACAAGTTCGCAAAATCGGCTTCCATTTCAGTTTTGCGAATCGCCACAAAAACCACTTCAATCAAACTGAAAGCGTTTGAGGGCTTGTCCTCCTGAAATATAATCGTACCCATTAACGGATTTTCAGTTTTGCTTCTTCAAAATGTGCAAAAAAATCAAGGTCAGTGGAAAACGTCGCCACTGTGAGGTTTCTCTCTGCTGAGGGAAGAGTTCTGCTATCGTGACGGCCCCTCCTCCGCCAGCGGACCACGCCGCCTCACCGGCTATACGGCGCTTCCCCAGGAACGGCGACCCGTCCTGATGTACCTGTATGGAATTGTGCGGCGTAATGGAGGCCAGCAAAATGCCAAAGAGCCGCCCCCAGGCGGCGCCGATGAGCAGCGAGGGGATGAAGACCCCGGCGGACACAGTCAGGCCGTATGTCCAGCAGGCCAGGAAGAAGTAGGTGATGGTGAAGATTCCCAGGGTCACGGGATTGTAGGAACCTGCCGGGGGGGGGGGGGGGGTGGTGGTGGTGGAATTCATCACCTAAGTCAGTGTTTCCCACGTTTTTGCTAAAATGTTGATCATGTAGTTGATCCCCAAGAACGCTAATCTAGCGAAACCAGCTAGTTTTACTTGATTCACCCTTGTAATGAGGATACAGGTGTACAGAAATTATTTCATGATGAATGGCATTTTTCACATGATCATTTCCATTTTTCTACCTGGTGTAAAGTGCAATTTGGAGCCGATCAAGACCAAGCCATGTTACTTTGGTATGTCTTTCATCCACTAGAGGGCATGGATGAACACAGTTTAGTGCCGTTCGAACTTGCCTACGGTGGCATTCGTCAGGGCACTTGAGAAGCGCTCCTGTTCTCCCCAGGCAGGGTGACAGTCCCCCCATCCCAAATGAGGGAAGCCTTGAATAATTGAGGAGGATTGTGTGTATGGGTTTAGCTGTCTGTCTGGGAAAACAATCAGCCAGAAGCGGCCCGTAAACAAACCTACGACACGACAGAGGTGGCAGACGAGTCTGACTGTTCAAACAGCTGCCCCGGACCTAGCCAGCCTGTCACCAATATCAAACACAGGTGTTCATTCTAAAGATGGACAACGGACTGTAATTATAATCTCTTCCAGAAGAAGGGCACAACAGGGGCGACCAATCCGGCTTCAGGTCATGACCCATCCTGCCCTGAAACACGTGCTGGAAACTCCACGGACCTGCGGGGCTGTGGAACAGGCTGCGGACACTCCTCTCCGGGGTGTTGAAGACGATCGTGGCCATGGAATTGTACTCGCCATCAGCACAGAACAGCTGTGAGAGGGATAAGTGGAGGTTCAGGCCTGAGGACAGGATACACACCCTCTCAGCTGTTCAGCCAATGAAATCACAGAGAGCCCACCTCCAGCTGCCTTACCTGCAAGGGGTATTCCTCCAGCTGATCCTCCCCCAGGGGCTGGCAGTCGTTGGAGAAGTAGATCATAGTGAAGAACACAGTGGCCGTCACGGCAGCAACCAGTATGGCCTCGATCACCTGCAGGCAGGGCCGGTGGATATACCTGGGGATGGGGGGGGGGCATGGTGGCTCAGCTAATGATTTTGTTGTGGGACAACTTTCATTTGCATCAAACCAGTGTGGGGCAGTTTCAAGGTCAGCCCCACAGTCTCGGGATATATTTATTTAATTATTTAATTTCAAGTGTTAAGATGCCTAAGTTTCAGACAGGCGTGACACAGTAAAAACCAAACAGGCCTCACTTACGTGCACACACACAGGCAGAGGTACGCACACACACACACACACACAGGCACACATGCGCACAGAAGTACGCACACACACACACACACACAGGCACACACACGCACACAGGCACACGCACACAGGCACACCTGATCCTGAGGATGGTGAGCCAGTAGTTCAGGACGTTGAACAGTGCTCCCAGCAATCCACCTGCGGGGGGGAAAGAGACATGGGCCCGGCATGAGAAAACCAGAAACAGAACCAGTCCGTTAAGATGTAAAAGAGCAAGGTTTGGGTTTCCACAATAAGACGCTCCCTCTCTCTCTCTCTCTCTCACCGAAGGCTCCCATGACGATAAACAGAGGAATCTCATACAGGTAGTACTCCGTGCTCTGAGGGGGGGGGGGTAAAAAAAAAGAAAAAAAAATCAATACCCAGAATCCTCCAGTCAAACATGCAAATGACAACATCACACCCTACAGGACTACACACATGGGGGCACCTCTTGTTTGCCTCTTTTTTTTTTATTTAATTTTATTTTATATATATATATATATATATATATATATATATATATATATATATATATATATATATAGAGTAATTTCTTCTATTTTCTAAAAAGTTACTGATATCTAGTTGGATGGCTAGATGAACACCGCTTCAGTTCCCAAACTTCTCCTCAGGGGCACCTCAGCCGTTCCATGATTTTGTTAAATTTCACCAACAGCTGAATTAAAAAAAGTTAAATATACTGGCTTAAAAAGTCAGTGAGAGACTGACTAGCTGTATGAGGTGTGCTGGTGGCCAAGTCAAAAAAAACACATGGCTGCATTGGACGGTCGCTGCAAATACTAGGATGATTTTAGCAGAGGTTCTGAAATGGCGAAGTTGACACACTTTCACAGGCATAATATCATAGTTTTACACCAACACGAGGATAATCTAAATATCATTTTCTTTGCCTGCCTAAGACTTTTGCACAGTAGTGTATAATTTTTAAAAAAATGGTGAACGTGTTGTGATCCTACAGGAAGCATACAGTGGGCATCCGGGGCAAACGTTTCCCAAAAACTTCAGGCACCGAAGGCGGGAAAAATTCTGCTGCGTTTAAAAAAAATAAAATAAACAACCGTATCTGCATACCATGTAAACTGCTACAGGTGCCTCTCTTGTAACGAGAAACATCCACAACCATGGCTAACATGCCTACCTAAACCAGGAGGCCCAACTAAAACAGCGCGGTACTCATGTCCACCGAGGTGATGACTATATTTCCAGCCCAGGGGGCCTCCCAGGAAAGTCATGCGCTGCGGGGTGGGGGCTGTGTCCAAGTCCCCCAACAAACGTTTCATGGTTTCCTTTCCAACCCATGTGACCAGAAGGCAGGTAAAAATACATCACTGCTCATGTGACAGGGTACCGAGTCGAGCCCTTTCTGGAAATAACAGCTCATCCTTTTCTCTCTCACCCTTGTTTCCCCATAAAGTTCACAGATCAGCCCCTTCTTGAACGGCACGGACAGGAAAGACCAAAACATGTTCGGGAACAGTGTGAACTTGGTCTCATTCTGGATTTTGGTCAAAATTATACCGTCTTCTTTCGCCTTTCCCAAACGAGGTAATGATTATAAAATGCTCTCCACTCTAAGTTGTCCAGACATCCATAAACATCACATTTTCCCCACTGACTAACGGGAGGCAGGAAACCAATGTCAGAGGGTAACGGCCGACATCTCCCAAGAGCTACTTGACTTGCGGACAGCATACCATTGGCCAAGACAACCAGATCAATTACCGATGCCCAATATTTTGATTTTCAAGATTCCATCTACAGACTTTTAAAAAGGACAATCTACATCACAACACCGACAGAAATGGGAAACTTACATCGTTGTCAAAGCGTCCAAAGTTGATGAGACCTGGGTTACTAAAATCTCCCGGCTTGTTGTGGTAGATACTCATGAAGAAGTTCAAGGTGAAGGTCGAGATCATGGAAGCGAAGAACTGAAAGATACGGGTCACTGAATAGTTACATTTCACCAGAGCCCCGTGGCGGGGCAAGGAGATCAGGTATGCTAATCGGAAACGTCACTCACGATTCTCCAGGTCAACATCTGGTTCCAGAAGGAGGCTCCCTCCTCCAAGCTGAAAAGGACACCACCTGCAAAACCGGAAACCATCAGAAACTGCTGCATAACTACATTACTCACAGATCAGCTCCACTAAACTGGAAATATTCAGCAAAGGTCATACAGGGGTGTTTATTGCAAGGATAAGACTCCACTGGTGTGACTCCATGCCTTTGTGGCATTTTTTTCCTGGATTATTCATCAACACAGAGCCACCTTGTACTTTCCATCCTGAAACCGAAAAATCAATGGCGGAGGCCGAAGAAGCCCAACGCTGACAGGACACTCTAATAACCTTTTTTTTACTCATCATAGCTTCCCTTCTTCCTTGAGGGTAACATTAGATTCTGGAGGCATGGAACTGATCTGAGATCAGAGCTTCGGGTGTGTATATGGGTGTGTCGAGACTAGATGGTCAGTATGGATAACTAAGGTGCACTAAAATTGGGTGAGCAGGCAAGGCATGTCACCCAGGTTGTGTGACAATTATTTTATATATATATGTATATATATATTCCATCCACCATCCCTCCTTTACGGAGAACTGCGTTATTTTTATTGTCTATTGCAAAAAAAAAAAACAGAAAAACTATATATATATATATATATATATATATATATATATACATATATATTCATGGGTGTATCGAGACTAGATGGTCATTATGAATAACTAAGGTGCACTAAAACTGGGTGAGCAGGCAAGGCATGTCACCCAGGTTGTGTGACAATTATTTTATATATATGTATATATATATTCCATCCACCATCCCTCCTTTATGGAGAACTGCTTTATTTTTATTTCCATTGCAAAAATAAAACATTTTAAAACACAAAAAAAAAAAAAAACGAAAATAATAATAATAAAAATTATTTTGAATGTGTATTCAAATAAGTTTGAATGTGTGTGAACTATATATAAATATATATATACACATGCATATACAGAAATATATACACACACACACACATATATATATATATAAACACACACACAGACACACACTCACATAAACACATACACACACTGTGTACAGTCTTATGCAAAGGTTTGGCACCCCTTGACAAATAACATCTTTTCAATTACAAAAGCAACAATATCAGTTAATACAGTCTCTTTAGGAACTGGGGGGAAAATACACAATATTTTCAGCAAACATTGATGAATAGTTACTTTTTATGCCATAAATTGAACAAAATTACAAAATAAAAACATTATTATGGCACTCTGCAAAAGTTTGGGCACCCTACGTAATCAGTACTTAGTAACACCTCCTCTGCCAGATATCACAGCTTACAAGCGCTTCTTATAGCCAGCTGAAAGGCTTTCAGTTCTTGTACTTGGGATTTTCTCACATTCTTCCTTGCAAAAGGCTTCTAGTTCTGTAATATTCTAATATATCAAGGGCTGTATTGTCAAATAGGAGATCGGCAGCATTCTCCCACCTGAGAAAACTGTACTACAATGCCCTTGATAGTGTGTAGAAACACACTCGTCAGCTCTAGTCCTCCTGTAACAACGCAAAAGGACTGGCAACCCTCAGGTATTTATGCGTGCGATTGTATGATAAATTCACCCTGACAGTCTCACACTTCTCTTGGTACCAACAGGTCTCATGGAATATATAAAAGGCAACTGCAACAATTATACTCGGCACTAAACATCGAGGCACGGAAATGCAGCAGAGCTTGTGTATTTCTCAGGATGCATTCTAGTAAAATGCCCGGAAAATGAGCTAAAGACATATTTCAAGGGGCACTATATAAAACCAATGGAAATTTTACTGATTAAATAAAAGGAAAAGCATCGTTTGAAAAATCACAAATGTTTCTAAGATTCAATGCATCGCTTTTTGACCACATCATAGCGATGAACACATCATTGTTCCTGACAATGTCCTAATACAGAAATAAAACTTTATGTTGGTAAACTCAAAAAGCCTTCAGCTGTCACACTGGCTAACGATCTCAAACGATTATAAAGCAGCATTTTGAAAAGCGCTGTTTTAAAATAACAGGTACAACACTTACCTTGTCTTCTGGCCAAATGCTTTTCACGGCTTGGCACTCCAACGGTGCTGAAACGAAATTTGTATTTCCTCCTACCTCGTTTGCCCTTCAGTTCTTCTTTTCTCCCTTTGGATGTTTTTTTCCTTCTTCTTTGGATATTGTTTTTTATTTTTGTTTGTTTTTTTTACTTTGCATGTTTTTCCTTCTTCGGATATTATTTTTTTGGCTTATTTTTTTAGACGATGTTTTTTTCGTCTTCTTTAAAAATTGTTTTTTTTTTTCATCCTTTTGATGTTGTTTTACGGAACAAGAGCCGTACAGTGCTACTCTATCAGGAGGTAGCGCCAACTGAACGCCTTGAAGCAGTACCCAGCTCTTTTATAGGGAGCGTCAACCCGAAGTCAAGTTCTAGAACGTTGCACTCACTTTTCATTGGTTTCCCAGCTATGCTGTCAGAATAATGTTTGCTGATTGGTCGAAAATTTTAAAACGTACCCGAGTACTGTAAAAAAACTCAAGATCTTGCTACCCTACGGAGCACCCATAAGGTGATTTTTTTTATACGTTATATGCAGCTATTTGTAGCAGGCCGTAATTAGACTAATCCACCCTTTGTCAATAAAGCCAACAAGAGAACAGGTTGCCCAAAGTTTGCTCAGGTACACGCCACAGCACAACCTTAAAAACACATCCAGCACAAATCACACTAGTGAATGACACAGCAAATCACAGCAATAAAAAAGACCCCTATGGGCAATCCAGCACCCAGACTACAGGTGCCAAAAGGCCCAGCCTGCCTAATAATGAACCCAAAATATACATACAACAAAGAAAAAGACACAAACAAAAAAGAAAATAAAACTAGCCAGCTGCTCCCACTAAACCCCGCTCCCGAGGCCACTAAGCCGGCTGGCTTGATAATACACGATACAACCTCAGATAAAACATATTAAAGCAACACCAGGGAGGTTTACAACCTGATCCTTAAAATTATCGACCCGTAATTCCACCTTGAAAACCCCTAAAGAACAGTAGTTTACCCCATGACTCACTGCCCCATTCAAACAAAAAAAAAACAGGTTTTTGGGGTAACCTTTAGGTCAGCTCTTCAAAACCAGGTATGAGGACTCTTCAGCTAATCAGTCCTCTAATTAGAAATCTAATTAGGGAGTTGCAGCGAAAACCTGCATACACACCGGCCCTTTGCGGATAAGATTGTTCACCCCTGAAACAAGCAAACAGAAAGGCTGCTACACTGCAAATTCAATATGCCCGCCGATGCTCCACCAAATCTATCAGGACCCTGCCTGTCTTTCCCGTGCCTGCTCCTTTGCCAATATGCCCTACCATCGGAACATGCACAGCCATCTCGCCCCGGCTATGCCTCCAGTCCGAACTGCAGTTCCTATACCTGCCTATAATTGCCTGGCTACAATCCATCCCCCAAAATGAAATTGATGACCCAACGATCACAGCTAAGAATTCTATCCCCAAACCACTGGTCTTCCTCCCCAACCGAACGATCATTCACTGACCGTGGTAACTTATAAGGGTTGGTATGATGACCAGTGGTGGACCTCACCGAACGTTTAACTGGTCTCTACACCTCGGGGGGGACATAACCTCCTCCATTATACGAGGCCTACTTGTGGATGCTCTATTGCGACCCCTCCCACCAGCCCTGTCCCCGTAAAATCACAGAGTCCTCATCCGATTCCATTTCTGTTGCCCCTGTGGGCAACCCAGACTCAGGAGACATTACCAGAACATCTTCCCCTGACATAACAACCCCCTGTGGTACTGGACGCAACTCTGTTCGGTGAACTTGACGGACAACCCCGTCCCCCTCCATTGGAGTTGCAGAGTAAACTGCACCCTGATCTTGGGGACACCGAACTACCATATACAAACAGGCATCCCAATGATCCTGTATTTTACCTCGAACATGGTTCCGCAAACACACCAGCTGACCTTCATCAAACCCCTAATCATTAACCAACTCATTGTGTTTCCGATTTCGTGGTGTGGCTTGTTCCTCCAACTAAGCCTTCACATACTCTTGAAGCACCTGCAAACTTTCCTGATGGTTTTGTACCCATTCCTCCAAAGGTCCACCATACTGACTGATCCCGGCAGGAGCCTGAAGATAGTGTATCGGTAATCGAGGCTCACAGCCAGACCTTAAATAAAAAGGCATCATCCAGTCATTTGGTGGGGTGTAGTATTGTAAGCTTCTCTGCTGGAGGAAGTGTGTGAAGCAAATTGTGCAAAAAAAATATTAAAGCAACACCAGGGAGGTTTACATCTAGATCCTTAAAATGATCGACCTGCAATTCCACCTTGAAAATCCAATTACCATATAAAGGATACAAGATGTAAAGATGACAAATGACATGGCACACATTTGTTGTTTAGACTGTTGTGTCAGGTTAATTGAAAGCTGAAGGATCTTAGTGTTTACTAGTCTAAGTAACAGAATGTCTAAACACTGTGCTTGCCTTTATGGGTTTTTAAGCAGAACATATAGGTATAGAAACATATTAACATTACGTTTCACGATTCACTGACTGGAGAATAGGAGAATATACACATCAATATTACTACTTAAGTTAACTAACCCTAATCCCAACCCCTATTGGCACGGAGCCCGCCAGGGTTCAGGTGAGATATAAATCTGTAATCTGTATCAATGGTTTTGCTATCCATACCCACCCTATTAATGTTAGCTTCCCAGGGTTTCTTGTTAGACAAGCTCTGTGTCTCTCTATACCCCCATTTACTGCACGACTGATTGTCCATTTATAAAGAATCAAATAGGGTGAAGATGGTTTTAGTTTACAATTACTCTGGAAGGTGACCAGATTAAAAAAAACTAAATACCATGCCTACGTGTATGTAATCTCCATCACAGTCCCCATTTTCCCCATAATCCTCGTTTTGATAGTGCCAATTTGTGTAATGTGAGTTTTTTTTTTTTTTTAAAAACTGTTATAGAAGAACATACTGGATGCCACATGTGTACAATTACCCCTTTCTAATTAGTGGGGTCCGTTGTGTCAGCTACAGCCTTTACTAACATACACATAAGTATACAGTCTTACAGCACTTTTGTTTTCCTTTTGTATTTAATGGTTTTCCATTTAGGGGGCAGCATGGTGGTGCAGTGGTTAGCACTGTTGCCTCACACCTCTAGGGCCCGGGTTCGAGTCTCCACCTGGGTCACATGTGTGTGGAGTTTGCATGTTCTACCCATGTCATCGTGGGGTTTCCTCCGGGTACTCTGGTTTCCCCCACAGTCCAAAAACATGCTGAGGCTAATTGGAGTTGCTAAATTGCCCATAGGAGTGTATGCGTGAGTGAATAGTGTGTGAGTGTGCCCTGCGATGGGCTGGCCCGCCATCCTGAGTTGTTCCCTGTCTCGTGCCCATTGCTTCCGGGATAGGCTCCAGACCCCCCGCGATCCAGTAGGATAAGCGGTTTGGAAAATGGATGGATGGATGGATGGACAGTTTTCCATTTGAGGAATTAGCAAAAAACTGCAGTGCATGATGGGTAGGATCTAAAGGCTGCCTAACGCCCTTAATTTGTTTGCAATTTCGCCAGGTAGGCTACCTTCTTTAAACTGCGTTTTGCTAGACTACACATTTCGAGATGTTTTATTGTAGTCTTGGTAAATATATATATATAGTTTAGCCTAACCCAGCCACTTAAGGGAGCAAGCCAGCTCAGGTAGGTGCCAGTCCCAAGCCCGGATTAATGGAGAGGGTTGGCGTCAAGAAATAAAGAGAAATAAAGACAACTAATACTCCTAGTTTGCGAGATCTGACTGCAATGGCAGCACTGCTACAAGGGTGTGGATAAATCTATACAAATATCACCTGCATGCACATTACTTCTTTTACAATAACCAACTCCTGATCCATACTGTTAGTCGTGAAAAAAAAACTATCGTGTACATAGAGGCCCTGTGTAAAAAGATAACTGCCAAGGAAAAGATCAAAAACATTTATTTCAAGGATACAAAGTTTTTATGGTCATGTACAGTGTACAGTGCAATTCTTATTTGATTAACTTGAATGTCTCCACAGACTAGACGATTAAACAAATAAAGCAGCGCAACATTACAATAACTAATAACAAATAAACAAAGCTCACGAGTACTATTACAGTATTTATATCATTTATTTAAACTTAATTTTACCAGGTAAATTAACTACAAAGCAGTTACCACTGCTTTACCTGCTTCTCGGGAGAAATAGCAGATATACGTCATGTATGTGACTAAATTCTTAAGCCAATAAGGGCAAAGTTGTGTCGTAATGGAGGCGGATCCAGTTTGTGCAGCCGGTTAAAGACACTACGGGCATGTAAATGGAGAACGAAATTATAGTTATACCGAATCTCCTACACACAATACCAAGGTTACCAACTTTGGTCAGCTGACCGGAGTGAGACGTTCAATTCCCGTAAGATTTCTTTGCGCCAGCCTGAGAGTCTGAAAACACGTCACACCAGATGCATGAGAGATGGAAACCTGGGATATTCAGTCGAATCAGATCAAATATGATGCTAAGTTAGTACTAAGTTAAAATATGTTCCGGACTTGTAACATGCACCCATGATTTGGAACAGTCAGCAGGCTGTCTCTGGCCACGCCCCCTACACTCGGTCCGGCCCCTGGCTTTTCCTGAATTCTGATTCCTTTAGATAAACATTGACTTCATTGATATTGTTATTGATTTATCGACAGACCATCATACTTTTTAGACGTTATAATAACAACACTCTATTGATCCCCAAAGAGAGAAATTCTCTCCTTGCCTGCCCCCTCTTACTGTCCATGATACACAAGCACATATGTAGAAAAACGTCAGCTTGGAAGCCAAGGCTGGACTTAACCTACTCTATTCTGGTATTCTGTTCTCCCAAGTAAGGCATCCCAAGTTCGAATCCAACTTCCGACAAAAGTTCTTCAATCGCTACAGCACAATTTGAGCCACTGATCGGCTTTAATTGCTTTGTTTTATTTTTGCGTTTCAGGCAAAACTACATAACACTTAAAGACACTACGGGCATGTAAATGGAGAACGAAATTATAGTTATACCGAATCTCCTACACACAATACCAAGGTTACCAACTTTGGTCAGCTGGCCGGAGTGAGACGTTCAATTCCCGTAAGATTTCTTTGCGCCAGCCTGAGAGTCTGAAAACACGTCACACCAGATGCATGAGAGATGGAAACCTGGGATATTCAGTCGAATCAGATCAAATATGATGCTAAGTTAGTACTAAGTTAAAATATGTTCCGCACTTGTAACATGCACCCATGATTTGGAACAGCAGCATACCTGTCAAGGTTTGGATTTGAAAATAAAGGAAATTTTCCGGCACCCGCCACCGCAACCAGGCTCCAGTATCCCTTACATTTTAAGACAGGAAATATAAAATAATATAAATTATATAAAATATAATATAAATATAAATATATAAAATATATAAAATAAATTTTTGGCCACAACCGGGATTCGAACCCCGGTCTCCCGTGTGAAAGGCGGCGATCTTACCACTACACTATCCAGCAACTATATAATATAAGGGAGATTTACGGGAAAATACTAATACGGGAGGACGGCGGGAAAGAGAAGTAAAATACGGTAGTTTCCCGGCCAAAAGACCACCTGAGATGGTCAGCAGGCTGTCTCTGGCCACGCCCCCTACACCCTGGCTTTTCCAGCGTGTTCGCGAAAACGAC
This sequence comes from Brienomyrus brachyistius, assembly GCF_023856365.1. Taxonomy (NCBI): domain Eukaryota; kingdom Metazoa; phylum Chordata; class Actinopteri; order Osteoglossiformes; family Mormyridae; genus Brienomyrus; species Brienomyrus brachyistius. Next base: position 66,471 of record NW_026042498.1, on the reverse strand, counting down.
TTCATTATTTATCGACAGACCATCATACTTTTTAGACGTTATAATAACAACACTCTATTGATCCCCCTCTTACTGTCCATGATACACAATGACGAGACACATGTTCACTAATGACGAGAACTATTCTATTTTTCATGCCGGGTCCTTCAAATCTTACATTTACAAATCTTGTTCTTGTTCTCTGCTCGTTCCCGTAGATATATATTATTATACGGAGATTTACGGAGTCTTCAAAGACGGTCCAGCTCAAGGATCACTGTTGCTGTGGTGTAGATCAGCTGATCTGTAGTAGTCTTCTACGTACATCTTCTAGTAGACCTTCTGAGGGTACTTCACGCATTCTTGGTCGGAGGGTCCAGGTTTCCAGCTTAGCTTATTTCTTATTTCTCAGGTCAGCTGCTCTTGTATTCAGCCTACTAATATATATGGGGCTTGGTACCCAATCTCGGAATGTGGGGATGATGATATCTCCCCCCTGACCTGTCGTCCTGGCTCCCCCTTGTCGTAGCAATCGTGTTGTACCTCATCAATCTCTAGTTGTGATAGCAGTTGTTTCTGGCCACAACCGGGATTCGAACCCCGGTCTCCCGTGTGAAAGGCGGCGATCTTACCACTACACTATCCAGCAACTATATAATACAATATATAAAAAATATAATATAAATATAATATAAATATATAAAATATATAAAATATATTTTTGGCCACAACCGGGATTCGAACCCCGGTCTCCCGTGTGAAAGGCGGCGATCTTACCACTACACTATCCAGCAACTATATAATATAAGGGAGATTTACGGGAAAATACTAATACGGGAGGACGGCGCGAAAGAGAAGTAAAATACGGTAGTTTCCCGGCCAAAACGGGAGACTTGACAGCCTGAGATGGCTGTCTCTGGCCACGCCCCCTACAGTCGGTCCGGCCCCTGGCTTTTCCAGCGTGTTCGCGAAAACGACTTCATTATTTATCTGATTGATTTATCGACAGACCATCATACTTTTTAGACGTTATAATAACAACACTCTATTGATCCCCCTCTTACTGTCCATGATACACAATGACGAGACACATGTTCACTAATGACGAGAACTATTCTATTTTTCATGCCGGGTCCTTCAAATCTTACATTTACAAATCTTGTTCTTGTTCTCTGCTCGTTCCCGTAGATATATATTATTATACGGAGATTTACGGAGTCTTCAAAGACGGTCCAGCTCAAGGATCACTGTTGCTGTGGTGTAGATCAGCTGATCTGTAGTAGTCTTCTACGTACATCTTCTAGTAGACCTTCTGAGGGTACTTCACGCATTCTTGGTCGGAGGGTCCAGGTTTCCAGCTTAGCTTATTTCTTATTTCTCAGGTCAGCTGCTCTTGTATTCAGCCTACTAATATATATGGGGCTTGGTACCCAATCTCGGAATGTGGGGATGATGATATCTCCCCCCTGACCTGTCGTCCTGGCTCCCCCTTGTCGTAGCAATCGTGTTGTACCTCATCAATCTCTAGTTGTGATAGCAGTTGTTTCTGGCCACAACCGGGATTCGAACCCCGGTCTCCCGTGTGAAAGGCGGCGATCTTACCACTACACTATCCAGCAAATATATAATACAATATATAAAAAATATAATATAAATATAATATAAATATATAAAATATATAAAATATATTTTTGGCCACAACCGGGATTCGAACCCCGGTCTCCCGTGTGAAAGGCGGCGATCTTACCACTCCACTATCCAGCAACTATATAATACAAGGGAGATTTACGGGAAAATACTAATACGGGAGGACGGCGCGAAAGAGAAGTAAAATACGGTAGTTTCCCGGCCAAAACGGGAGACTTGACAGCCTGAGATGGCTGTCTCTGGCCACGCCCCCTACAGTCGGTCCGGCCCCTGGCTTTTCCAGCGTGTTCGCGAAAACGACTTCATTATTTATCTGATTGATTTATCGACAGACCATCATACTTTTTAGACGTTATAATAACAACACTCTATTGATCCCCAAAGAGAGAAATTCTCTCCTTGCCTGCCCCCTCTTACTGTCCATGATACACAAGCACATATGTAGAAAAACGTCAGCTTGGAAGCCAAGGCTGGACTTAACCTACTCTATTCTGGTATTCTGTTCTCCCAAGTAAGGCGTGGGTTCGAATCCAACTTCCGACAAAAGTTCTTCAATCGCTACAGCACAATTTGAGCCACTTACGGCTTTAATTGCTTTGTTTTATTTTTGCGTTTCAGGCAAAACTACATAACACTTAAAGACACTACGGGCATGTAAATGGAGAACGAAATTATAGTTATACCGAATCTCCTACACACAATACCAAGGTTACCAACTTTGGTCAGCTGGCCGGAGTGAGACGTTCAATTCCCGTAAGATTTCTTTGCGCCAGCCTGAGAGTCTGAAAACACGTCACACCAGATGCATGAGAGATGGAAACCTGGGATATTCAGTCGAATCAGATCAAATATGATGCTAAGTTAGTACTAAGTTAAAATATGTTCCGCACTTGTAACATGCACCCATGATTTGGAACAGCAGCATACCTGTCAAGGTTTGGATTTGAAAATAAAGGAAATTTTCCGGCACCCGCCGTGAGCCATCCCACCACCGCAACCAGGCTCCAGTATCAACAACAACAAACAAACAAATTTATTTTTATATAGCGCATTATCACAACATTACATTGTCTCAAAGCGCTTTACAGTATCCTCACCCAAAGCCCCCAGTGAGTAAGCCATAGGCGACAGTGGCAAGGAAAAACTCCCTAGAAGGAAGAAACCTTGAGAGGGACCAGACTCAAAGGGGAAGCCCATCCTCCAGGGGCCGGCAGGGATAGTCAAATAGAGAGAGGAGAGCAAGGAAGATAAGCCAATGCCGAAGCCGAGTCTTCTTCCAATTGCCAGGCAACCAGAGGTAAGGCAGCGGGTCATACATGGAAGATCAGAACGGCGAGCTGGATGCAGGGACGTCACTGGTGGTGGTCGGGTGTGCTGGATATCTTGATAGATTGAGGTCTCCAGGCATCACCCCCAGGAGGAGTAGGGGAAATAAAATGTACAATTAGGCATAGTAGAGGAGGCTATTGGCAGTGCTAAAAGCTAGGTGAGTACAATATGAAGTGCAATCTGCAAGCTCCGGCAGATATGGCTATGGCAGCATCAGTAGGAGGGAGAGGCAAGTGGGAATGCCGGCATGGGGAGTCCCTGAAATGTCAGCACTCCAGTTCCACAAGAGATTGCAAAGCTAGAGTGACAGCACTGACAATCCAGTTCATCCAAAGCCAATGGCACCGATCCCCACCCAGCTCTACACCTCACACTACAGGTCTGCCTGGGAGTGAAGAGTTAGCTAGGGCTAGAACTAGTGTCCCTATACGCTAAACTAAACAGGTGTGTTTTTAGTCTGGACTTGAGTTTTTAGTCTGGACAGAGCACGTTACTGACACACACATCTTCTTCGCAATGTTGCACACCTCTTTAAAATTTGCCTTTGTGATCTCCGATTGCCTCAATCGGACATCATTAGTGCCGACGTGGATAACTATCTGAGAGTATTTACGTTTACTTTTAGCCAGCACTTTTAAATTTGCCGAGATGTCGGTCGCTCTGGCACCCGGGAGACAATTTACAATGGTCGCTGGAGTCGCTACTCTCACGTTTCTTAGAATAGAATCACCAATTATTAGAGCACTTTCAACAGGCGTCTCAGTGGGAGTTTCACTGAGTGGGGAGAACCTGTTGGAAACGCGGATAGGCGAATGGTGCCGGTGTAAGTTTGGTTTGGATTTGCGACTATGCCGCCGGGTCGTCACCCACTCGCCTTGCTGCGAAGGCTCTGCTGCCGGAGCAGGGGGAGACTTACTGGCTATCGCGGACATATCCGGAGCCGCTAATACTGAGTCAATAAAACTCTCATTCTCCTGAATGTTATGTAACGTCCGGATACGTCCCTCTAACACTACAATCTTCTCCGTCAGTCTAGCGACTAACTGACACTTCTCACATGTATAAATACCGCTAATGACTGGAGAAGAATAGCTAAACATATTACACTCAGAACACGGAACAGTAGACATGGCGTTGTACTTACGTAAACTGAGGCTGTAAGGCTGGAAGCACCTTCTTAATTGAACGAAGATCGTGGGTCGGTACTTGCGTAGGTGATTAATCCGTCGGGGTCTGGGAAATTTTATTTATTTATTTTGGAGGATTATTAATCTTGCGAAGCTTTTTCCCAATGACTTAACTCGAATTATTATTTAGGTGATATCTATGGTTTCAAAGTTCGCGCGCTAGCAGTCAGTATCACTCTCGCAGGAAACAGGAAACAACGGAAATGACCATGTGTATCCCTTACATTTTAAGACAGGAAATATAAAATAATATAAATTATATAAAATATAATATAAATATAAATATATAAAATATATAAAATATAAAATAACCATTTGTCATTTATTTTCTATTAATTTTTCATGTTCACTCATGCGGCTCTGTCATTCACTAATGACTTGGATTTTTCATGCCGACTGACATCGTTCCTTCCCCGTGGGAGACAAATCTTACAGAACGCGTGACCCATCCTGCTCCTCTTCAGGAAAGTAAATTCGTCATCTTCGTCATCACCCCTTAAAACAATTACTGAAGCGAGACGGCGCACGCGTTACGGCGACAGATTTAAATTGTGAGTGCACTATATCTCGTCGCAAATGGTGCTTAACCACGGCGGGTCTCAAGCACAGGAGACTCCCAATTTCTAAATGACACACACTTGGCTCACAGCGCAAAGTTGTGTTAAACTTGCTTTGTCTAAAGCAGGCACACACATACGAGTATGATCCTGATAGGTAACTAAGCTATCGGTCTTATGTCCAAGCGCAACATAATTTAGGTTAGAACCTCATAACAAGTATTCCCGTTCGCTAATAGAGAGATCTCTCCCAGGATATATAGAAACGGAGACACTCGTCCGAATTGAACCTGGAAACAAAGCGCTACATCTGAGAATCTCGTCAGACATAGGGTTAAAGTTTACTGCAGTTTAATACGAAAGAACTACAATGAAATCACCGAAAATAAAACAAAATAATATAACTACTAATAATAGAAATAAAAATAACTATAATAAGCCCATATGATCCCGCTTAAATGCCTTCAGATTGCCATGAGTGCGACTTTTGCAACCAGTTGACAGTAGCGCTTCTTCACTGCACGTTCGGTCATAAAAAGTTTAAATTGTGTGCTCAGAATAAGTTTAAACCTTGTGCCTTGTGATTATTAACCAATTTTTATGCTGAATGGTCGGCTCAAACTCAATTGCGAAACACCGTGAGTCTGTTAATGTGTGACTTAAATGGAACTCATTAATAACCAGTATCACGTAATAACCTGGGTTAGAATAGAAGGCTTGTCCAACGAGCTGCGTCACCAGGTAATGTAAACGATCGGTAGCGAAGCTCCCCTCACGGCCAATGAGAGAGAGTCTCGCGATATTTCAGGCGAATTTGAGGTTTCAGAGCGTAGATCGCACAGGCAGGGATTCTTGTGAGCACTCAATGAACGGAGGCTGAAGTTGTGTAAAAGACATGCATTTATTCCTATAACTAACATAAGACAGACATTACACCTAACAAACAATAAACACGAAATAACGGAGTGGACACAAACAATGTAATCATGAAAATGCAATGACCAGATTTAAAATGAGTAACCTTAAAAGGGAAAATACTGTTCTGCAAAGCAAGCAATTTGTGGAAATACTGTCCTAAAGTAATATAGCAGGTGAATAGGAGTTTAGGTTGTTATAAATGAAAGGAAGTTTGTTTACTTGGTTGCAGAGTGGGGGGGGGGGGGGGGTCTTGGCAGTTGGTTGCGGAGGCTGATGAGCTGATGGGTGATGGCACTCAGGGAGGCGCGGTGTTTGCAGCGGTTGTTGGAGTGGAGCCCCTCTGATTCCCTCTCCTGGTGAAGCTTGGGCTTGGTTGCAGTTCTCTGTCCAGCTGGGTCTTCACTGATAGGCTTCAGGAGGGCTTCTTGTGGGCTTCTCTTCTCTTGGGCTGATGTTCTCTGCCTCTCTTCGTGCTGATGGTCTTTTGTTTTCTCCTCCCTTCTGTTTCTCCTCTCCTGGCTTTGTTCTGAGGTGCCAGGTTTTATAGTGTAAAGTTCGTGAATAGGAGTGACCAGGAATTCGACTCCTGGACCAATGGCTGACCATCCATTTGGCGGGCTTTCGGAAGGGGGTCTGTATCAGTCCTTTTGAGATTTATGACCAGAGTGATTTCCCTTGTATTGATGATTTTCGTTAGGCTGGTGTAACTTTTGATATATTCACTTTCGTGGTAACCACTGACCAGATTTGGAAACTGGAGTGATTTTCCATCGGTTTGATACCAAACATGCCATAGCAGCCTAGCGGTTCACACCTCATACCATCTGTAATGATTAATTAATGATTACTTATATTATGTCGTTATGTTATATTACTCACACCTTATTTTATGCCTCACAATCTATATAATTGTAAATATACTGTGTAGCTGCTGGCGCGTTCCAAACTAAATCTCATTGTACTTACAATGTCAATAAAAACATCCATCCATCCATCTAGGCAGGCCAGTGTCGCCTCCATCCTTCCTGAAGTCAGTGATTCCTTTGTCTTTGTGCTGTTTAGTGCCAAATTGTTTGCTGAACTCCAACCTATCAGTTTCTGGACCTCATCTCTGTAAGCTGACTCATAAGAACCAAAGAGATTTACAAATGAGAGGAGGCCATTCGGCCCATCAAGCTCCTTTGAGGAGAACTTAGCTAATAGCTCAAAAATCTTATCTAGCTCTGATTTAAAAGAACCCAGGGTTTTAGCTTGTGTTACAATAACAGGAAGACTATTCCATACTCTAACTACACGCTGTGTACAGAAATGCTTCATCAAATTCGTTTTAAAATGTTCTCCAGCTAATTTCCACTTATGGCCACGAGTTCTGGTATTTAAACTAACATTGAAATAGCCATTTGGCTGAACAGCATCCAGACCTGTTAGAATCTTAAACACCTGGATTATGTCCCCCCTTAGTCTCCTTTGCTCGAGGCTAAACAGATTCAGCTCAGCTAACCTCTCCTCATTAGACATTCCTCTAAGACCAGGAATCATTCTCGTTGCCCTACGTTGCACCTTTTCCAAGGCAGCAATGTCCTTCTTAAGGTATGGTAACCAAACCCGCACACAATATTCTAGGTGGGGTCTTACCAAGGAATTATATTATCGTAGCATCACTTGCCTTGTCTTAAACTCCACACACCTAGAGATGCAATGTGCCTTCTCGCGTGGTGTTCCTGCAGAGGGAGTCTGTGAGTGCTGGAGATTGGGGGAGGGGGCAGTGTGGCTATGTCTGCTCTGTGTTCCTCCAGACGAGCAAAGAAGCTGTTTAGCTCCTTTGCTAAAAGGGCGTTGCTGTTAACAGTGACGGTGTTGTTGCCTTTGAAGTTTGTAATGTGTTGTATTCCCTGCCACACCCACTGTGGGTTGTTGTATGTGAAGTAGACCTCTATTTTCTGTTTCTCTGCCTGCCTGGCAACCTTGATGCCCCTATTCAGGTTAGCTCTGGCTGCACTCTGTGTTCTTGACTGCGCTGTCTTGTCCTGTAGTATTGTATTGTTGCTCTTGTGTTTATCTTGCACTTTCTCCCTCTGTTTGTGCTCCTTTCACTCTGTATAGTTCTATCTTGCCCGCACTTGTGTCATCTTGTGTTGTTTCTGTTTTTCTTCTTTGTGTTGCACCGTGGTCCAGGAGGAACAATGTTTCCTTTCACTGTGTACTGTGTATATTGCTGAAATAACAATAAACCCACTTGACCACCTGCCTCAATTCATCCTGAAGAGTTTTCCAATGTTGTTCAAAGGTCTGTTTGTTTCGAGTGAAGGACACGCCCCTGGACGTGCTGGATAAGGGGACCACAGATCAGTGTCCTCAGTCCTGCTTCTCCCTTCAAAGCTGAGAGGAAGATGACCCGCCTGCTGCTTCTGGTTTTGGCTTATGGAGCTCTGCTTATCTCCACAGAGGCCCAGCAAGATTACCACAGTCTCCCTGCACTCACAAGACGGCCATTAAACTCGCAGTCGAAAATGCTCATCAAGGAACCCGTCAGCACATGAATTTCTATAACATCCAGGGCCGTCCGAAGGTAACTGCTGAGAAAGTGTTTACAAAAGTGTGAAACTTTCATCATCTGCAAGCTGAACTAATGAGTATCACATTGATTTTGATGTTTTAATTTCAATGCATATGATGCTTAATGTCTCTTCACAATGAAAGTGATGGTTGTATATCTCAGCCCTGGTCAATTTTACCTTCTCACAGTTTCTCTCTGAATCTGCTGCAGTCAAGTCTGTGACAGTTTGCCATTTTTTGGGTGATTATTGTTTGTTATATTGCCTTTAAAACAGTTGTAGGCAATTTTGTATATAACGTGTTTATGTGATTTAGATCAGCAGTGAATACATTGACATTGAGATTCTCTTGAGAGCAACAAAATGTCCAAAGTCAACTGCAACAGACCATCGGGCTGACTGTATTTTCATGGACAAGAGGGTAAGTAAAGAGTCACTGTGACTGTGAGCATTGGACATATCAGTTAGCAAATTAATTTAGGTTCATGTTAACTTTTTTGATGCCCTGCGGGGGAAAGTTAGCCAACAATAAAGTAACAAATACATAGGTGGCCTCAAAGAGCCAGTTCCTTCACCTTATTCTCAAATTTTAGTAGGTTTACAGGCTTAAAGGCTGGATTACCAGGCAGAAGCAAATGCTAATCATCTGAGGGGTGACCTGTAGATTATGCTTCGAGCTATGAACCCTAGCTGGCCTTATTTAAAGACCTGTGGGCTGTACTACAAAGCGGGTTTTACATACCCAGAGTTAACTCAATCGAGCCAGGTTAACTAAAACTCATTGTTGAAATCAGCCTTAAATGGCAGTGTGGTGTTTTGTGGTGAAAGGGCAGGACTTAACTCTTGTTTTAATTAGAAAGCCAGTAATTAAACCTGGTCAGAGCAGGGTAGATGTGCAGTGTGAATTACCCTTTAAATTTACCTCTTTAAATAGTGAACTACAGGACCACTTAGCTTGATCGGAGGACAGTATTTTAATACAGAGCAGTGTTCAGTTAAACGGGATTTGTTGTTCATACTTTTAGATGAACTTGCTTTGTATAATATAGCCTTATGGTGACCCTGCTTTGGAAGCTCTTTCCTCTAAAATTGTTCTGTGTCATTAAACCCTGCACTCCAGCAGCTCTGCCTTAAATCATTAGATATATCTTTACTACACCTTCTCTCACTGTATTTATTGCCCACCACTCTTTAAATACTGTTTTTGTGTGTCTGTGTGTTTTTGCAGCCATTCATTAACTGTAGAGTTTGCAGCAGACGGTCTGGTAATGATCTTACACATCCATCAAATGACTGTGTACCAAACAAGAAAGTGGATGAAGTAAGTGTAGAGAGTCTTAGCATTATGGAAATGTAACAGGTGTGTGAATTGTGTCTAAACATGTGGTTAAACTTTGATTGTGTTTGTACATGCAAAAATTTGATCAGAGTACTGTTTATTAATGACAATGTTACTTTTAATCTGAACAACAGTGGCAGCACCAAGGAAAAGCTTGGGGGGGGGGGCTCTAGCTCCTCCTCCAATGACCATAGTACCCCCACAGCACCCCCAAAATATTGGTTTCATTTTTTCTTTAACTATCTGTAAAATCTGTATATTGTGTAAGACATTTTTGCGGTTTTTACAGCATACTTGTAGTGTATTTTTTCTTCAAAGTACACATAGAGGCTCTGTGAGCTAGACGTTAGAATTTCATATTTTATCCTATTTTATCCATGCTGTAGCTTATCGTGCTGTGTGCTTCTATACACCATCTACATAAGCTGAAAAGCTAAAGCACCCGGTCTAAATAATCTCACTCCCCTATAGCACCTGTAGCATTAAGTCACTGGCGCTGCCACTGCTGAATAAACGACTCCATCTGACTAAACCGCTTAACTTTTCCTCCCCATGTTACATTTCAGGACAAACGACGTAATATGTGTCCTTCTGATAAACCTCTTCTCAGACCTAAAACTGCCTTGGCTTCCAAGGACACTAAAGAAGCTGAAGGAGACCGTCTGGCTGTTTCTGATGGCTGATGGTCCTGCAATGTGGACCAGAGGAGGAAACTGGGAGGGAAAATGCTTTGCTTTATATCATGCCCACCCAAAGCCCCCAGTGAGTAAGCCATAGGCGCCGATAGCATGGAAAAACTCCCAAGAAGGAAGAAACCTTGGGAGGGACCAAACTCAAAGGGGGAGCCCATCCTCCTGGGGCCGGCAAAGTGTAGGTGCAGGATCACAAAAAAACTTGACGAGAGAAACGAGAGAATTCGACTGTCCCTCACAAAAACTGTAAAGTTTTAGTGGCTAAATTGCTTTTTCTATGCCTTTTCAAACAGGAGGAGATTTGTTTGGCTATACGTAGAAATTTTCTATACAATTTAGACAGCACAGAATCATTAACCTACTTTAATGCATTTATTATACAACCACATATTTCACACATTTTGACATCAGTCATGCAGTGAAGATACAGTCTCTTTATTTCTTGACGCCAACCCTCCCCATTAATCCGGGCTTGGGACCGACACCTAGTTGAGCTGGCTTTCTCCCTTAAGTGGCTGGGTTAGGCTAAACTATGTACATATTTATGAAGACTACTATAAATTTATAAAGACCTCCCTAAATATGTAGTCTAACAAAACGCAGTTTAAAGAAGGTAGCCTACCTGGTAAACAAAGAAATTAAAAGGCCCACAGCATATAATCGGGCTATATCCAAGCAGTTTTTAAGAACGTAACCTACATGGCGAAATTGAATTACTTTCTGGACCAACAAACGCAACCAGACATGAACATTATGCACCTTCCTAGTCTTGATGTATGTCGTCATACAGATGAAGACGTTAAGGCAGCCTTTAGGTCCGACCCATCATGCACTGCAGTTTTTTGCAAATTCCTCAGATGGAAAACCATTAAATACCTCTTCTATTACCTTATATTACCTTATATTCATGTAATAATAAATATACAAATATCAATTAGTTGGAAATCAGCCAGACAGACGTAATTACTACAAATGGTTTCCACTGTATTTGTGACTCTGAGTGCCGCAGGCTTGGATGCAGTGCCGCACCATTTTGTAAGTAAATTAATAAATATTAATGAGACATCACCTACCACCCTGCAAAAAAGAAATTTGCCGCTCGTCCCCCTGCACATGAACCAACATGGCTGTGTCAACCAGCGGAGCTCCGGAGCCTCTGGAGAAACACGCGGCAAAAAAGGCTCGCATACGGTCTTCCAGAGTTTGGGAATACTTCAGTCATGACACCTTTTCTGCGCCTCTACTGTAGCTGGCGTTAATGACGCTGTTTCAGCCATTTTATATTTTCTGTTTACTTATTCTGTCATGTAAGACTGAGACAAATTATCGTTTACGACTATTCTTACACACTGTAGCCTGACTTGCTGACTTAAGTAAGCTTAACTATAAGCTACCTTTGCTAGTGTTTGTGAATAACATGTTTCTCTAGTTATGAAATTATTCCATGTTTTAGCATCTGTTTCAACATTAAAGTCAAATTGGTATATTGAAATATGTAAAAACTATTGAACTATTAGCTTAAGTCTAACATAGAAAATCCTACTGAATCTCTTAAGATTTTCCTTTTTTGTTAATGCACTAATGTTTAAGAAGTGTCTTAAATTGAATTTCAGATTTGTGTGTGGGTGGGAGTGGGTGAATTGTATTAAATTCATACATTCATTCTTTTGGCTCAGACATTACTGACCTAAAACAAATTGAGGCATTGGGTAAGTGCTTAAATTAGCTACTAAATGGCAAAAAATATTCTAAATATCACATTTTCCATTCTTCGGTATAATTTTAATGAATCACCTATGCTGCCAAACATTAACGCATAGATTGTCACAACACTCTATGTTTTAGTTCTTCTTTATGTGTATAGGACGGTGTGATGGTTCTGGTGGTGGGTGTGGCCGACGCTGCTCGCGATGTTTGGCTATGCTGCAGTCCCAGGGACCAAGTTGGAACACATTTCCACCTTCAAGCTTAGGTGGAAAAACGGCACCGAGACCCAGCAGCAGGACAACTTCTTGTCCAGACAACCAGCCCTGCTTCATCATTGAAGTAAGCCCTGTGAACAGGAGCGAGATGTACTTCTGCAGTGGATGTTATAGCGGAAAGAACATCCCCATCCTCACGTCTGCCGGAGTGCCCCCTCAAGTGGGTGTGTGACTTAACTCGATGGATGAATTGGACAGAATGTACTGTTACTAGAGGTCGACCGATATGGGTTTTTCAAGTCAAGGGTCAGGCGATGGCCGATATATGCTGCTGATTTTTTTTGGCCGATAATTGGACGTTTTCCCCTCTATTTGCATGGTAAAATATCACACTAATAATAACAAACGATACACAAAATTTCTCAATTTAGCATTTATTGAATACTCAACTTGGAAACAATAACACATTTATAAACAATAAAAATAGCAGCATCAGAATCTCTGTTAGTGCACAATATAGCAGCAAACTCCTCATGTTTGACGGAAGGAAATTTGTAAACAATACAAAAAGGAATAAGCATGTTATCTTTAGTTGTAATCCCACTTCCAGTCCCTGAGTCTTACTCACCACACTCATACTTCACAGCAAACAGACAGCAGTTAATTAACCAGAAGAGAAAAATGCAAAAACACAACAGAACTTGTAAATAATAACAAACTAATAGACAATAAAAATAGCAGCATCAGAATCTCTATTAGTGCCAAATATAGCAGCAAACTCCTCATGTCTGACGGAAGGAAAATTTGTAAATACACAAAGGAATGAGCACATCTTCAGTTTTAATCCCATTTCCAGTCCCTGAGTCTTCCTCATCCCACAAGCAGGCAAGGCATGTCACCCCGGTTGTGTGACACTTATTTTATATAATAAAATAAGTGCCCCCTGCGGCCCCAGAGCCCGAGCAGCCGTCTCCGCTGCCTGCAGCTACCGCGCCCACGTCCGAGGCGCTTTCCCTGCCTGCAGCTCCCGGGCAGGCGCCCCCTCTGCAGCCTGCAGCTCCAGTCCCTGGCCCCACTCCAGTCCCTTCTCCCCCTGTGACTCTGGTACCCTCACCCCGACGAGCCCGACCCCGGCCGCAGGTCCTTATGTCTGTGTCCCATAAGGGGAGAGGACACAGACGCACGGCTGGGGTCCCACCCGCCCAGCCCCCTGGCTCGCCCTCCCTCGCCGGCGCTAGGGCTTGGTCGGCACCTGCGGGTCCTGGCCCTCCGGGTCGGCTGTCGTCTGCGGGTCCCCCTCCGCGGCCTCGTCGCCCTGCCTCGGTCCCTCCTCCGGCGTCTTATCGGTTGCCTGCGGGCCCCCCGACGGCGGCTCCTCATTCGCCTGCTGGTCCTCCCGCTCTGGCGTGTCGGAGGACGTCGCCGTCTGCTGCGGCTCCCCCTCTCTCCTTGCCCTCGCCAGGGTCCCTTCCAGCTCCTTCGTCCCCTTCCCTGGTCTCCCCTCCGACTCCCTCCTTCGTCCCTGCGTCTGTCCCTCACCCCGTCTCCTCGGCCCCTCCGGCTCCGGCCTCCCGGCCGCCTGCAGCCCTTCCGGCTGCCTCCCGTCGCCCGCTGGGTCTCCCTCGGGCTCCTCTTGGTTCCCCCTCCTTCTCTCCCTGGCCTCCCGTCTTTGTCCCTCCTGCCTCTGCTCCCCCTCGCTTTGTTCCTCCTGTCTCTGTCCCTCCTCTCTTTGTCCCTCGTCCCTCTGGCTTCTGCTCCTCTTTCCCCGATGTTCCCTTCGTTCACTCCCGGTCCTTTTGTCCTGCCTGTTCCCTCCGTGTCCCCCTTTCTGATCTGTTTCTCTGCCTTTCCTGTCTTATGTCAAGTCTTGTCCTGGCTCCTTCCCCTGTGCCAGTTCTGTCTGTCCGTTCTGTTCCCTGTCCCTCATTAATGAGGTTTTATATAGATATACATATATGCCCGGCTTGTCCGCTCCTCGTGTGTGCCACGCCCCCTGATTACCCACGTGTGCTTCCCTGATCGTCTCCTGCTTTGCCCGATTACTTTGATTAGTCATGACCTATTTTAAGTCCTGGTCTTACCTGTTTGCCCTGTCCGTCATTGTAGTTTGTCAATGCCTGCGTTCCGTCCTGCTCTACCCGCTCCGTTTCCCCGATTAAAGACCCGTTTTCACAAACACAAAAAAAACTATATGTATACATATACATACACTGAACAAAAATATAAACGCAACACTTTTGTTTTTGCTCCCATTTTTCATGAGATGGACTTAAAGATCTACAATTCATTCCAGATACACAATATTACCATTTCTCTCAAACATTTCTCACAAATCAGTCTAAATGTGTGATAGTGAGCACTTCTGCTTTGCTGAGATAATCCATCCCACCTCACAGGTGTGCCACATCAAGATGCTGATCTGACATCATGGGTAGTGCACAGGTGTACCTTATACTGCCCACAATAAAAGGCCACCCTGGAATGTGCAGTTTTGTCTCACAGCAAAATGCCACAGATGCCACAAGCATTGAGGGAGCGTGCAATTGGCATGCTGACAGCAGGAATGTCAACCAGATCTGTTGCTCGTGCATTGAATGTTCATTTCTCAACCATAAGCCGTCTCCAAAGGCGTTTCAGAGAATATGGCAGTACATCCAACCGGCCTCACAACCGCAGACCACGTGTAACCACACCAGCCCAGGACCTCCACATCCAGCAGGTTCACCTCCAAGATCGTCTGAGACCAGCCACTCAGACAGATGATGCACGGCCCCATGTTGCAAGGATCTGTACACAGTTCTTGGAAGCTGAAAATGTCCCAGTTCTTGCATGGCCAGCATACTCACCGGACATGTCACCCGTTGAGCATGTTTGGGATGTGCTTGACCGGCGTATACGACAGCGTGTACCAGTTCCCACTAATATCCAACAACTTCGCACAGCCATTGAAGAGGAGTGGACCAACATTCCACAGGCCACAATTGACAATCTGATAAACTCTATGCGAAGAAGATGTGTTGCATTGTATGAGGCAAATGGTGGTCACACCAGATACTGACCGGTTCTGAGTCCCCAGACCCCCAATAAAGCAAAAAACTGCACATTCCAGGGTGGCCATTTATTGTGGGCAGTATAAGGTACACCTGTGCACTACCCATGATGTCAGATCAGCATCTTGATGTGGCACACCTGTGAGGTGGGATGGATTATCTCAGCAAAGCAGAAGTGCTCACTATCACACATTTAGACTGATTTGTGAGAAATGTTTGAGAGAAATGGTAATATTGTGTATCTGGAATGAATTGTAGGTCTTTAAGTCCATCTCATGAAAAATGGGAGCAGAAACAAGAGTGTTGCGTTTATATTTTTGTTCAGTATATATATTTATGGGTGTATCGAGACTAGATGGTCAGTATGGATAACTAAGGTGCACTAAAACTGGGTGAGCAGGCAAGGCATGTCACCCAGGTTGTGTGACAATTATTTTATATAAATGTATATATGTATATATATATTCCATCCACCATCCCTCCTTTACAGAGAACTGCGTTATTTTTATTGTCCATTACGAAAAAAATAAAAAAAACTATATATATATGTATATATATATATATATATACATATATATTTATGGGTGTATCGAGACTAGATGGTCATTATGGATAACTAAGGTGCACTAAAACTGGGTGAGCAGGCAAGGCATGTCACCCAGGTTGTGTGACAATTATTTTATATAAATGTATATATATATATATATATTCCATCCACCATCCCTCCTTTACGGAGAACTGCGTTATTTTTCTTTTCTATTGCTAATAAAAAAACTATATATATGTACATGTATATATATATATATATATATATATATATATATATATATATATATATATATATATATATGGGTGTATCGAGACTAGATGGTCAGTATGGATAACTAAGGTGCACTAAAATTGGGTGAGCAGGCAAGGCATGTCACCCAGGTTGTGTGACAATTATTTTATATATATGCATATACATATTCCATCCACCATCCCTCCTTTATGGAGAACTGCGTTATTTTTATTGTCTATTGCAAAAAAAAAACAGAAAAACTATATATATATATATATATATATATATATATATATATATATATATACATATATATTCATGGGTGTATCGAGACTAGATGGTCATTCTGGATAACTAAAGTGCACTAAAATTGGGTGAGCAGGCAAGGCATGTCACCCAGGTTGTGTGACAATTATTTTATATAAATGTATATATATATATATATATATATATATATATATATATATATATATATATATATATATATTCCATCCACCATCCCTCCTTTACGGAGAACTGCGTTATTTTTCTTTTTTATTGCTAATAAAAAAACTATATATATATACATATATATTTATGGGTGTATCGAGACTAGATGGTCATTATGAATAACTAAGGTGCACTAAAATTGGGTGAGCAGGCAAGGCATGTCACCCCGGTTGTGTGACAATTATTTTATATATATATTCCATCCACCATCCCTCCTTTACGGAGGACTGCTTTATTTTTAATATCCATTGCGAAAAAAAAACACAAGAAAAAGAAAAAATATCTATATATATACATATATATATATATATATATGGGTGTGTCGAGACTAGATGGTCAGTATGGATAACTAAAGTGCACTAAAATTGGGTGAGCAGGCAAGGCATGTCACCCAGGTTGTGTGACAATTATTTTATATAAATGTATATATATATATATATATATATATATATATATATATATATATATATATATATATTCCATCCACCATCCCTCCTTTACGGAGAACTGTGTTATTTTTCTTTTCTATTGCTAATAAAAAAACTATATATATGTACATATATATATATATATATATGGGTGTATCGAGACTAGTTGGTCATTATGGATAACTAAGTTGCACTAAAATTGGGTGAGCAGGCAAGGCATGTCACCCAGGTTGTGTGACAATTATTTTATATATATGTATATATATATTCCATCCACCATCCCTCCTTTATGGAGAACTGCGCTATTTTTATTGTCTATTGCAAAAAAAAAAAAAAAAAAAAAACAATACATATATATACATATATATTTATGGGTGTATCGAGACTAGATGGTCATTATGAATAACTAAGGTGCACTAAAATTGGGTGAGCAGGCAAGGCATGTCACCCCGGTTGTGTGACAATTATTTTATATATATATTCCATCCACCATCCCTACTTTACGGAGAACTGCGTTATTTTTATTGTCCATTGCGAAAAAAAAAAAACTATATATATACATATATATTTATGGGTGTATCGAGACTAGTTGGTCATTATGGATAACTAAGTTGCACTAAAATTGGGTGAGCAGGCAAGGCATGTCACCCAGGTTGTGTGACAATTATTTTATATATATGTATGTATATATTCCATCCACCATCCCTCCTTTACGGAGAACTGCGTTATTTTTCTTTTCTATTGCTAATAAAAAAACTATATATATGTACATATATATATATATATTTATGGGTGTATCGAGACTAGTTGGTCATTATGGATAACTAAGGTGCACTAAAATTGGGTGAGCAGGCAAGGCATGTCTCCCCAGTTGTGTGACAATTATTTTATATAAATGTATATATATATTCCCTCCACCACCCCTCCTTTACGGAGGACTGCTTTATTTTTAATATCCATTGCGAAAAAAAAAACACAAGAAAAAGAAAAAATATCTATATATATACATATATATATATATATATATATATATATATATATGGGTGTGTCGAGACTAGATGGTCAGTATGGATAACTGAGGTGCACTAAAATTGGGTGAGCAGGCAAGGCATGTCACCCAGGTTGTGTGACAATTATTTTATATATATGCATATACATATTCCATCCACCATCCCTCCTTTACGGAGAACTGCGTTATTTTTATTGTCTATTGCAAAAAAAAAACAGAAAAACTATATATATATATATATATATATATATATATATATATATATATATATATACATATATATTCATGGGTGTATCGAGACTAGATGGTCATTATGGATAACTAAAGTGCACTAAAATTGGGTGAGCAGGCAAGGCATGTCACCCAGGTTGTGTGACAATTATTTTATATAAATGTATATATATATATATATATTCCATCCACCATCCCTCCTTTACGGAGAACTGCGTTATTTTTCTTTTCTATTGCTAATAAAAAAACTATATATATATACATATATATTTATGGGTGTATCGAGACTAGATGGTCATTATGAATAACTAAGGTGCACTAAAATTGGGTGAGCAGGCAAGGCATGTCACCCCGGTTGTGTGACAATTATTTTATATATATATTCCATCCACCATCCCTCCTTTACGGAGGACTGCTTTATTTTTAATATCCATTGCGAAAAAAAAACACAAGAAAAAGAAAAAATATCTATATATATACATATATATATATATATATATATATATGGGTGTGTCGAGACTAGATGGTCAGTATGGATAACTAAAGTGCACTAAAATTGGGTGAGCAGGCAAGGCATGTCACCCAGGTTGTGTGACAATTATTTTATATAAATGTATATATATATATATATATATATATATATATATATATATATATATATATATATATATATATATATATATATATATATATTCCATCCACCATCCCTCCTTTACGGAGAACTGCGTTATTTTTCTTTTCTATTGCAAAAAAAAAAACAAAAAAAACTATATATATATATACATATATATATATGGGTGTATCGAGACTAGAAGGTCATTATGCATAACTAAAGTGCACTAAAATTGGGTGAGCAGGAAAGGCATGTCACCCCAGTTGTGTGACAATTATTTTATATATATGTATATATATATATATATTCCCTCCACCACCCCTCCTCTACGGAGGACTGCTTTATTTTTATTTCCATTGCAAAAATAAAAAATTTTAAAACACAAAAAAAAAAAAAAACGAAAATAATAATAATAAAAATAATTTTGAATGTGTATTCAAATAAGTTTGAATGTGTGTGAACTATATATAAATATATATATACACATGCATATACAGAAATATATACACACACACACATATATATATATACACACATACACACAGACACACACTCACATAAACACATACACACACTGTGTACAGTCTTATGCAAAGGTTTGGCACCCCTTGACAAATAACATCTTTTCAATTACAAAAGCAACAATATCAGTTAATACAGTCTCTTTAGGAACTGGGGGAAAAATACACAATATTTTCAGCAAACATTGATGAATAGTTACTTTTTATGCCATAAATTGAACAAAATTACAAAATAAAAACATTATTATGGCACTCTGCAAAAGTTTGGGCACCCTACGTAATCAGTACTTAGTAACACCTCCTCTGCCAGATATCACAGCTTACAAGCGCTTCTTATAGCCAGCTGAAAGGCTTTCAGTTCTTGTACTTGGGATTTTCTCACATTCTTCCTTGCAAAAGGCTTCTAGTTCTGTAATATTCTAATATATCAAGGGCTGTATTGTCAAATAGGAGATCGGCAGCATTCTCCCACCTGAGAAAACTGTACTACAATGCCCTTGATAGTGTGTAGAAACACACTCGTCAGCTCTAGTCCTCCTGTAACAACGCAAAAGGACTGGCAACCCTCAGGTATTTATGCGTGCGATTGTATGATAAATTCACCCTGACAGTCTCACACTTCTCTTGGTACCAACAGGTCTCATGGAATATATAAAAGGCAACTGCAACAATTATACTCGGCACTAAACATCGAGGCACGGAAATGCAGCAGAGCTTGTGTATTTCTCAGGATGCATTCTAGTAAAATGCCCGGAAAATGAGCTAAAGACATATTTCAAGGGGCACTATATAAAACCGATGGAAATTTTACTGATTAAATAAAAGGAAAAGCATCGTTTGAAAAATCACAAATGTTTCTAAGATTCAATGCATCGCTTTTTGACCACATCATAGCGATGAACACATCATTGTTCCTGACAATGTCCTAATACAGAAATAAAACTTTATGTTGGTAAACTCAAAAAGCCTTCAGCTGTCACACTGGCTAACGATCTCAAACGATTATAAAGCAGCATTTTGAAAAGCGCTGTTTTAAAATAACAGATACAACACTTACCTTGTCTTCTGGCCAAATGCTTTTCACGGCTTGGCACTCCAACGGTGCTGAAACGAAATTTGTATTTCCTCCTACCTCGTTGGCCCTTCAGTTCTTCTTTTCTCCCTTTGGATGTTTTTTTCCTTCTTCTTTGGATATTGTTTTTTATTTTTGTTTGTTTTTTTTTACTTTGCATGTTTTTCCTTCTTCGGATATTATTTTTTTGGCTTATTTTTTTAGACGATGTTTTTTTCGTCTTCTTTAAAAATTGATTTTTTTCGTCTTCTTTAAATATTGTTTTTTTTTTCATCCTTTTGATGTTGTTTTACGGAACAAGAGCCGTACAGTGCTACTCTATCAGGAGGTAGCGCCAACTGAACGCCTTGAAGCAGTACCCAGCTCTTTTATAGGGAGCGTCAACCCGAAGTCAAGTTCTAGAACGTTGCACTCACTTTTCATTGGTTTCCCAGCTATGCTGTCAGAATAATGTTTGCTGATTGGTCGAAAATTTTAAAACGTACCCGAGTACTGTAAAAAAAACTCAAGATCTTGCTACCCTACGGAGCACCCATAAGGTGATTTTTTTTATACGTTATATGCAGCTATTTGTAGCAGGCCGTAATTAGACTAATCCACCCTTTGTCAATAAAGCCAACAAGAGAACAGGTTGCCCAAAGTTTGCTCAGGTACACGCCACAGCACAACCTTAAAAACACATCCAGCACAAATCACACTAGTGAATGACACAGCAAATCACAGCAATAAAAAAGACCCCTATGGGCAATCCAGCACCCAGACTACAGGTGCCAAAAGGCCCAGCCTGCCTAATAATGAACCCAAAATATACATACAACAAAGAAAAAGACACAAACAAAAAAGAAAATAAAACTAGCCAGCTGCTCCCACTAAACCCCGCTCCCGAGGCCACTAAGCCGGCTGGCTTGATAATACACGATACAACCTCAGATAAAACATATTAAAGCAACACCAGGGAGGTTTACAACCTGATCCTTAAAATTATCGACCCGTAATTCCACCTTGAAAACCCCTAAAGAACAGTAGTTTACCCCATGACTCACTGCCCCATTCAAACAAAAAAAAAACAGGTTTTTGGGGTAACCTTTAGGTCAGCTCTTCAAAACCAGGTATGAGGACTCTTCAGCTAATCAGTCCTCTAATTAGAAATCTAATTAGGGAGTTGCAGCGAAAACCTGCATACACACCGGCCCTTTGCGGATAAGATTGTTCACCCCTGAAACAAGCAAACAGAAAGGCTGCTACACTGCAAATTCAATATGCCCGCCGATGCTCCACCAAATCTATCAGGACCCTGCCTGTCTTTCCCGTGCCTGCTCCTTTGCCAATATGCCCTACCATCGGAACATGCACAGCCATCTCGCCCCGGCTATGCCTCCAGTCCGAACTGCAGTTCCTATACCTGCCTATAATTGCCTGGCTACAATCCATCCCCCAAAATGAAATTGATGACCCAACGATCACAGCTAAGAATTCTATCCCCAAACCACTGGTCTTCCTCCCCAACCGAACGATCATTCACTGACCGTGGTAACTTATAAGGGTTGGTATGATGACCAGTGGTGGACCTCACCGAACGTTTAACTGGTCTCTACACCTCGGGGGGGACATAACCTCCTCCATTATACGAGGCCTACTTGTGGATGCTCTATTGCGACCCCTCCCACCAGCCCTGTCCCCGTAAAATCACAGAGTCCTCATCCGATTCCATTTCTGTTGCCCCTGTGGGCAACCCAGACTCAGGAGACATTACCAGAACATCTTCCCCTGACATAACAACCCCCTGTGGTACTGGACGCAACTCTGTTCGGTGAACTTGACGGACAACCCCGTCCCCCTCCATTGGAGTTGCAGAGTAAACTGCACCCTGATCTTGGGGACACCGAACTACCATATACAAACAGGCATCCCAATGATCCTGTATTTTACCTCGAACATGGTTCCGCAAACACACCAGCTGACCTTCATCAAACCCCTAATCATTAACCAACTCATTGTGTTTCCGATTTCGTGGTGTGGCTTGTTCCTCCAACTAAGCCTTCACATACTCTTGAAGCACCTGCAAACTTTCCTGATGGTTTTGTACCCATTCCTCCAAAGGTCCACCATACTGACTGATCCCGGCAGGAGCCTGAAGATAGTGTATCGGTAATCGAGGCTCACAGCCAGACCTTAAATAAAAAGGCATCATCCAGTCATTTGGTGGGGTGTAGTATTGTAAGCTTCTCTGCTGGAGGAAGTGTGTGAAGCAAATTGTGCAAAAAAAATATTAAAGCAACACCAGGGAGGTTTACATCTAGATCCTTAAAATGATCGACCTGCAATTCCACCTTGAAAATCCAATTACCATATAAAGGATACAAGATGTAAAGATGACAAATGACATGGCACACATTTGTTGTTTAGACTGTTGTGTCAGGTTAATTGAAAGCTGAAGGATCTTAGTGTTTACTAGTCTAAGTAACAGAATGTCTAAACACTGTGCTTGCCTTTATGGGTTTTTAAGCAGAACATATAGGTATAGAAACATATTAACATTACGTTTCACGATTCACTGACTGGAGAATAGGAGAATATACACATCAATATTACTACTTAAGTTAACTAACCCTAATCCCAACCCCTATTGGCACGGAGCCCGCCAGGGTTCAGGTGAGATATAAATCTGTAATCTGTATCAATGGTTTTGCTATCCATACCCACCCTATTAATGTTAGCTTCCCAGGGTTTCTTGTTAGACAAGCTCTGTGTCTCTCTATACCCCCATTTACTGCACGACTGATTGTCCATTTATAAAGAATCAAATAGGGTGAAGATGGTTTTAGTTTACAATTACTCTGGAAGGTGACCAGATTAAAAAAAACTAAATACCATGCCTACGTGTATGTAATCTCCATCACAGTCCCCATTTTCCCCATAATCCTCGTTTTGATAGTGCCAATTTGTGTAATGTGAGTTTTTTTTTTTTTTTAAAAACTGTTATAGAAGAACATACTGGATGCCACATGTGTACAATTACCCCTTTCTAATTAGTGGGGTCCGTTGTGTCAGCTACAGCCTTTACTAACATACACATAAGTATACAGTCTTACAGCACTTTTGTTTTCCTTTTGTATTTAATGGTTTTCCATTTAGGGGGCAGCATGGTGGTGCAGTGGTTAGCACTGTTGCCTCACACCTCTAGGGCCCGGGTTCGAGTCTCCACCTGGGTCACATGTGTGTGGAGTTTGCATGTTCTACCCATGTCATCGTGGGGTTTCCTCCGGGTACTCTGGTTTCCCCCACAGTCCAAAAACATGCTGAGGCTAATTGGAGTTGCTAAATTGCCCATAGGAGTGTATGCGTGAGTGAATAGTGTGTGAGTGTGCCCTGCGATGGGCTGGCCCGCCATCCTGAGTTGTTCCCTGTCTCGTGCCCATTGCTTCCGGGATAGGCTCCAGACCCCCCGCGATCCAGTAGGATAAGCGGTTTGGAAAATGGATGGATGGATGGATGGACAGTTTTCCATTTGAGGAATTAGCAAAAAACTGCAGTGCATGATGGGTAGGATCTAAAGGCTGCCTAACGCCCTTAATTTGTTTGCAATTTCGCCAGGTAGGCTACCTTCTTTAAACTGCGTTTTGCTAGACTACACATTTCGAGATGTTTTATTGTAGTCTTGGTAAATATATATATATAGTTTAGCCTAACCCAGCCACTTAAGGGAGCAAGCCAGCTCAGGTAGGTGCCAGTCCCAAGCCCGGATTAATGGAGAGGGTTGGCGTCAAGAAATAAAGAGAAATAAAGACAACTAATACTCCTAGTTTGCGAGATCTGACTGCAATGGCAGCACTGCTACAAGGGTGTGGATAAATCTATACAAATATCACCTGCATGCACATTACTTCTTTTACAATAACCAACTCCTGATCCATACTGTTAGTCGTGAAAAAAAAAACTATCGTGTACATAGAGGCCCTGTGTAAAAAGATAACTGCCAAGGAAAAGATCAAAAACATTTATTTCAAGGATACAAAGTTTTTATGGTCATGTACAGTGTACAGTGCAATTCTTATTTGATTAACTTGAATGTCTCCACAGACTAGACGATTAAACAAATAAAGCAGCGCAACATTACAATAACTAATAACAAATAAACAAAGCTCACGAGTACTATTACAGTATTTATATCATTTATTTAAACTTAATTTTACCAGGTAAATTAACTACAAAGCAGTTACCACTGCTTTACCTGCTTCTCGGGAGAAATAGCAGATATACGTCATGTATGTGACTAAATTCTTAAGCCAATAAGGGCAAAGTTGTGTCGTAATGGAGGCGGATCCAGTTTGTGCAGCCGGTTAAAGACACTACGGGCATGTAAATGGAGAACAAAATTATAGTTATACCGAATCTCCTACACACAATACCAAGGTTACCAACTTTGGTCAGCTGACCGGAGTGAGACGTTCAATTCCCGTAAGATTTCTTTGCGCCAGCCTGAGAGTCTGAAAACACGTCACACCAGATGCATGAGAGATGGAAACCTGGGATATTCAGTCGAATCAGATCAAATATGATGCTAAGTTAGTACTAAGTTAAAATATGTTCCGGACTTGTAACATGCACCCATGATTTGGAACAGTCAGCAGGCTGTCTCTGGCCACGCCCCCTACACTCGGTCCGGCCCCTGGCTTTTCCTGAATTCTGATTCCTTTAGATAAACATTGACTTCATTGATATTGTTATTGATTTATCGACAGACCATCATACTTTTTAGACGTTATAATAACAACACTCTATTGATCCCCAAAGAGAGAAATTCTCTCCTTGCCTGCCCCCTCTTACTGTCCATGATACACAAGCACATATGTAGAAAAACGTCAGCTTGGAAGCCAAGGCTGGACTTAACCTACTCTATTCTGGTATTCTGTTCT
This sequence comes from Brienomyrus brachyistius, assembly GCF_023856365.1. Taxonomy (NCBI): domain Eukaryota; kingdom Metazoa; phylum Chordata; class Actinopteri; order Osteoglossiformes; family Mormyridae; genus Brienomyrus; species Brienomyrus brachyistius. The sequence goes on along the minus strand of NW_026042498.1, from coordinate 41,236 downwards.
CCCAAGTAAGGCATCCCAAGTTCGAATCCAACTTCCGACAAAAGTTCTTCAATCGCTACAGCACAATTTGAGCCACTGATCGGCTTTAATTGCTTTGTTTTATTTTTGCGTTTCAGGCAAAACTACATAACACTTAAAGACACTTCGGGCATGCAAATGGAGAACGAAATTATAGTTATACCGAATCTCCTACACACAATACCAAGGTTACCAACTTTGGTCAGCTGGCCGGAGTGAGACGTTTCTCAGGCGCCAGCCTGAGAGTCTGAAAACACGTCACACCAGATGCATGAGAGATGGAAACCTGGGATATTCAGTCGAATCAGATCAAATATGATGCTAAGTTAGTACTAAGTTAAAATATGTTCCGCACTTGTAACATGCACCCATGATTTGGAACAGCAGCATACCTGTCAAGGTTTGGATTTGAAAATAAAGGAAATTTTCCGGCACCCGCCGTGAGCCATCCCACCACCGCAACCAGGCTCCAGTATCCCTTACATTTTAAGACAGGAAATATAAAATAATATAAATTATATAAAATATAATATAAATATAATATAAATATATAAAATATATAAAATATATTTTTGGCCACAACCGGGATTCGAACCCCGGTCTCCCGTGTGAAAGGCGGCGATCTTACCACTACACTATCCAGCAACTATATAATATAAGGGAGATTTACGGGAAAATACTAATACGGGAGGACGGCGGGAAAGAGAAGTAAAATACGGTAGTTTCCCGGCCAAAACGGGAGACTTGACAGCCTGAGATGGCTGTCTCTGGCCACGCCCCCTACAGTCGGTCCGGCCCCTGGCTTTTCCAGCGTGTTCGCGAAAACGACTTCATTTATTTTCTTATTGATTTATCGACAGACCATCATACTTTTTAGACGTTATAATAACAACACTCTATTGATCCCCAAAGAGAGAAATTCTCTCCTTGCCTGCCCCCTCTTACTGTCCATGATACACAAGCACATATGTAGAAAAACGTCAGCTTGGAAGCCAAGGCTGGACTTAACCTACTCTATTCTGGTATTCTGTTCTCCCAAGTAAGGCGTGGGTTCGAATCCAACTTCCGACAAAAGTTCTTCAATCGCTACAGCACAATTTGAGCCACTTACGGCTTTAATTGCTTTGTTTTATTTTTGCGTTTCAGGCAAAACTACATAACACTTAAAGACACTACGGGCATGTAAATGGAGAACGAAATTATAGTTATACCGAATCTCCTACACACAATACCAAGGTTACCAACTTTGGTCAGCTGGCCGGAGTGAGACGTTCAATTCCCGTAAGATTTCTTTGCGCCAGCCTGAGAGTCTGAAAACACGTCACACCAGATGCATGAGAGATGGAAACCTGGGATATTCAGTCGAATCAGATCAAATATGATGCTAAGTTAGTACTAAGTTAAAATATGTTCCGCACTTGTAACATGCACCCATGATTTGGAACAGCAGCATACCTGTCAAGGTTTGGATTTGAAAATAAAGGAAATTTTCCGGCACCCGCCGTGAGCCATCCCACCACCGCAACCAGGCTCCAGTATCAACAACAACAAACAAACAAATTTATTTTTATATAGCGCATTATCACAACATTACATTGTCTCAAAGCGCTTTACAGTATCCTCACCCAAAGCCCCCAGTGAGTAAGCCATAGGCGACAGTGGCAAGGAAAAACTCCCTAGAAGGAAGAAACCTTGAGAGGGACCAGACTCAAAGGGGAAGCCCATCCTCCAGGGGCCGGCAGGGATAGTCAAATAGAGAGAGGAGAGCAAGGAAGATAAGCCAATGCCGAAGCCGAGTCTTCTTCCAATTGCCAGGCAACCAGAGGTAAGGCAGCGGGTCATACATGGAAGATCAGAACGGCGAGCTGGATGCAGGGACGTCACTGGTGGTGGTCGGGTGTGCTGGATATCTTGATAGATTGAGGTCTCCAGGCATCACCCCCAGGAGGAGTAGGGGAAATAAAATGTACAATTAGGCATAGTAGAGGAGGCTATTGGCAGTGCTAAAAGCTAGGTGAGTACAATATGAAGTGCAATCTGCAAGCTCCGGCAGATATGGCTATGGCAGCATCAGTAGGAGGGAGAGGCAAGTGGGAATGCCGGCATGGGGAGTCCCTGAAATGTCAGCACTCCAGTTCCACAAGAGATTGCAAAGCTAGAGTGACAGCACTGACAATCCAGTTCATCCAAAGCCAATGGCACCGATCCCCACCCAGCTCTACACCTCACACTACAGGTCTGCCTGGGAGTGAAGAGTTAGCTAGGGCTAGAACTAGTGTCCCTATACGCTAAACTAAACAGGTGTGTTTTTAGTCTGGACTTGAGTTTTTAGTCTGGACAGAGCACGTTACTGACACACACATCTTCTTCGCAATGTTGCACACCTCTTTAAAATTTGCCTTTGTGATCTCCGATTGCCTCAATCGGACATCATTAGTGCCGACGTGGATAACTATCTGAGAGTATTTACGTTTACTTTTAGCCAGCACTTTTAAATTTGCCGAGATGTCGGTCGCTCTGGCACCCGGGGAGACAATTTACAATGGTCGCTGGAGTCGCTACTCTCACGTTTCTTAGAATAGAATCACCAATTATTAGAGCACTTTCAACAGGCGTCTCAGTGGGAGTTTCACTGAGTGGGGAGAACCTGTTGGAAACGCGGATAGGCGAATGGTGCCGGTGTAAGTTTGGTTTGGATTTGCGACTATGCCGCCGGGTCGTCACCCACTCGCCTTGCTGCGAAGGCTCTGCTGCCGGAGCAGGGGGAGACTTACTGGCTATCGCGGACATATCCGGAGCCGCTAATACTGAGTCAATAAAACTCTCATTCTCCTGAATGTTATGTAACGTCCGGATACGTCCCTCTAACACTACAATCTTCTCCGTCAGTCTAGCGACTAACTGACACTTCTCACATGTATAAATACCGCTAATGACTGGAGAAGAATAGCTAATATTACACTCAGAACACGGAACAGTAGACATGGCGTTGTACTTACGTAAACTGAGGCTGTAAGGCTGGAAGCACCTTCTTAATTGAACGAAGATCGTGGGTCGGTACTTGCGTAGGTGATAATCCGTCGGGGTCTGGAAATTTTATTTATTTATTTTGGAGGATTATTAATCTTGCGAAGCTTTTTCCCAATGACTTAACTCGAATTATTATTTAGGTGATATCTATGGTTTCAAAGTTCGCGCGCTAGCAGTCAGTATCACTCTCGCAGGAAACAGGAAACAACGGAAATGACCATGTGTATCCCTTACATTTTAAGACAGGAAATATAAAATAATATAAATTATATAAATATAATATAAATATAAATATATAAATATATAAAATATAAAATAACCATTTGTCATTTATTTTCTATTAATTTTTCATGTTCACTCTGTCATTCACTAATGACTTGGATTTTTCATGCCGACTGACCATCGTTCCTTCCCCGTGGGAGACAAATCTTACAGAACGCGTGACCCATCCTGCTCCTCTTCAGGAAAGTAAATTCGTCATCTTCGTCATCACCCCTTAAAACAATTACTGAAGCGAGACGGCGCACGCGTTACGGCGACAGATTTAATTGTGTGAGTGCACTATATCTCGTCGCAAATGGTGCTTAACCACGGCGGGTCTCAAGCACAGGAGACTCCCAATTTCTGAATGACACACACTTGGCTCACAGCGCAAAGTTGTGTAAACCTTGCTTTGTCTAAAGCAGGCACACACATACGAGTATGATCCTGATAGGACTAAGCTATCGGTCTTATGTCCAAGCGCAACATAATTTAGGTTAGAACCTCATAACAAGTATTCCCGTTCGCTATAGAGAGATCTCTCCCAGGATATATAGAAACGGAGACACTCGTCCGAATTGAACCTGGAAACAAAGCGCTACATCTGAGAATCTCGTCAGACATAGGGTTAAAGTTTACTGCAGTTTAATACGAAAGAACTACAATGAAATCACCGAAAATAAAACAAAATAATATAACTACTAATAATAGAAATAAAAATAACTATAATAAGCCCATATGATCCCGCTTAAATGCCTTCAGATTGCCATGAGTGCGACTTTTGCAACCCAGTTGACAGTAGCGCTTCTTCACTGCACGTTCGGTCATAAAAAGTTTAAATTGTGTGCTCAGAATAAGTTTAAACCTTGTGCCTTGTGATTATTAACCAATTTTTATGCTGAATGGTCGGCTCAAACTCAATTGCGAAACACCGTGAGTCTGTTAATGTGTGACTTAAATGGAACTCCTTAATAACCAGTATCAGTAATAACCTGGGTTAGAATAGAAGGCTTGTCCAACGAGCTGCGTCACCAGGTAATGTAAACGATCGGTAGCGAAGCTCCCCTCACGGCCAATGAGAGAGAGTCTCGCGATATTTCAGGCGAATTTGAGGTTTCAGAGCGTAGATCGCACAGGCAGGGATTCTTGTGAGCACTCAATGAAAGGAGGGCTGAAGTTGTGTAAAAGACATGCATTTATTCCTATAACTAACATAAGACAGACATTACACCTAACAAACAATAACACGAAATAACGGAGTGGACACAAACAATGTAATCATGAAATGCAATGACCAGATTTAAAATGAGTAACCTTAAAAGGGAAAATACTGTTCTGCAAAGCAAGCAATTTGTGGAAATACTGTCCTAAAGTAATATAGCAGGTGAATAGGAGTTTAGGTTGTTATAAATGAAAGGAAGTTTGTTTTACTTGGTTGCAGAGTGGGGGGGGGGGGGGTCTTGGCAGTTGGTTGCGGAGGCTGATGAGCTGATGGGTGATGGCACTCAGGGAGGCGCGGTGTTTGCAGCGGTTGTTGGAGTGGAGCCCCTCTGATTCCCTCTCCTGGTGAAGCTTGGGCTTGGTTGCAGTTCTCTGTCCAGCTGGGTCTTCACTGATAGGCTTCAGGAGGGCTTCTTGTGGGCCTTCTCTTCTCTTGGGCTGATGTTCTCTGCCTCTCTTCGTGCTGATGGTCTTTTGTTTTCTCCTCCCTTCTGTTTCTCCTCTCCTGGCTTTGTTCTGAGGTGCCAGGTTTTATAGTGTAAAGTTCGTGAATAGGAGTGACCAGGAATTCGACTCCTGGACCAATGGCTGACCATCATTTGGCGGGCTTTCGGAAGGGGGTCTGTATCAGTCCGTTTGAGATTTATGACCAGAGTGATTTCCCTGGTATTGATGATTTTCGTTAGGCTGGTGTACTTTTGATATATTCACTTTCGTGGTAACCACTGACCAGATTTGGAAACTGGAAGTGATTTTCCATCGGTTTGATACCAAACATGCCATAGCAGCCTAGCGGTTCACACCTCTAGCGGTTCACACCTCATACCATCTGTAATGATTAATTAATGATTACTTATATTATGTCGTTATGTTATATTACTCACACCTTATTTTATGCCTCACAATCTATATAATTGTAAATATACTGTGTAGCTGCTGGCGCGTTCCAAACTAAATCTCATTGTACTTACAATGTCAATAAAAACATCCATCCATCCATCTAGGCAGGCCAGTGTCGCCTCCATCCTTCCTGAAGTCAGTGATTCCTTTGTCTTTGTGCTGTTTAGTGCCAAATTGTTTGCTGAACTCCAACCTATCAGTTTCTGGACCTCATCTCTGTAAGCTGACTCATAAGAACCAAAGAGATTTACAAATGAGAGGAGGCCATTCGGCCCATCAAGCTCCTTTGAGGAGAACTTAGCTAATAGCTCAAAAATCTTATCTAGCTCTGATTTAAAAGAACCCAGGGTTTTAGCTTGTGTTACAATAACAGGAAGACTATTCCATACTCTAACTACACGCTGTGTACAGAAATGCTTCATCAAATTCGTTTTAAAATGTTCTCCAGCTAATTTCCACTTATGGCCACGAGTTCTGGTATTTAAACTAACATTGAAATAGCCATTTGGCTGAACAGCATCCAGACCTGTTAGAATCTTAAACACCTGGATTATGTCCCCCCTTAGTCTCCTTTGCTCGAGGCTAAACAGATTCAGCTCAGCTAACCTCTCCTCATTAGACATTCCTCTAAGACCAGGAATCATTCTCGTTGCCCTACGTTGCACCTTTTCCAAGGCAGCAATGTCCTTCTTAAGGTATGGTAACCAAACCCGCACACAATATTCTAGGTGGGGTCTTACCAAGGAATTATATTATCGTAGCATCACTTGCCTTGTCTTAAACTCCACACACCTAGAGATGCAATGTGCCTTCTCGCGTGGTGTTCCTGCAGAGGGAGTCTGTGAGTGCTGGAGATTGGGGGAGGGGGCAGTGTGGCTATGTCTGCTCTGTGTTCCTCCAGACGAGCAAAGAAGCTGTTTAGCTCCTTTGCTAAAAGGGCGTTGCTGTTAACAGTGACGGTGTTGTTGCCTTTGAAGTTTGTAATGTGTTGTATTCCCTGCCACACCCACTGTGGGTTGTTGTATGTGAAGTAGACCTCTATTTTCTGTTTCTCTGCCTGCCTGGCAACCTTGATGCCCCTATTCAGGTTAGCTCTGGCTGCACTCTGTGTTCTTGACTGCGCTGTCTTGTCCTGTAGTATTGTATTGTTGCTCTTGTGTTTATCTTGCACTTTCTCCCTCTGTTTGTGCTCCTTTCACTCTGTATAGTTCTATCTTGCCCGCACTTGTGTCATCTTGTGTTGTTTCTGTTTTTCTTCTTTGTGTTGCACCGTGGTCCAGGAGGAACAATGTTTCCTTTCACTGTGTACTGTGTATATTGCTGAAATAACAATAAACCCACTTGACCACCTGCCTCAATTCATCCTGAAGAGTTTTCCAATGTTGTTCAAAGGTCTGTTTGTTTCGAGTGAAGGACACGCCCCTGGACGTGCTGGATAAGGGGACCACAGATCAGTGTCCTCAGTCCTGCTTCTCCCTTCAAAGCTGAGAGGAAGATGACCCGCCTGCTGCTTCTGGTTTTGGCTTATGGAGCTCTGCTTATCTCCACAGAGGCCCAGCAAGATTACCACAGTCTCCCTGCACTCACAAGACGGCCATTAAACTCGCAGTCGAAAATGCTCATCAAGGAACCCGTCAGCACATGAATTTCTATAACATCCAGGGCCGTCCGAAGGTAACTGCTGAGAAAGTGTTTACAAAAGTGTGAAACTTTCATCATCTGCAAGCTGAACTAATGAGTATCACATTGATTTTGATGTTTTAATTTCAATGCATATGATGCTTAATGTCTCTTCACAATGAAAGTGATGGTTGTATATCTCAGCCCTGGTCAATTTTACCTTCTCACAGTTTCTCTCTGAATCTGCTGCAGTCAAGTCTGTGACAGTTTGCCATTTTTTGGGTGATTATTGTTTGTTATATTGCCTTTAAAACAGTTGTAGGCAATTTTGTATATAACGTGTTTATGTGATTTAGATCAGCAGTGAATACATTGACATTGAGATTCTCTTGAGAGCAACAAAATGTCCAAAGTCAACTGCAACAGACCATCGGGCTGACTGTATTTTCATGGACAAGAGGGTAAGTAAAGAGTCACTGTGACTGTGAGCATTGGACATATCAGTTAGCAAATTAATTTAGGTTCATGTTAACTTTTTTGATGCCCTGCGGGGGAAAGTTAGCCAACAATAAAGTAACAAATACATAGGTGGCCTCAAAGAGCCAGTTCCTTCACCTTATTCTCAAATTTTAGTAGGTTTACAGGCTTAAAGGCTGGATTACCAGGCAGAAGCAAATGCTAATCATCTGAGGGGTGACCTGTAGATTATGCTTCGAGCTATGAACCCTAGCTGGCCTTATTTAAAGACCTGTGGGCTGTACTACAAAGCGGGTTTTACATACCCAGAGTTAACTCAATCGAGCCAGGTTAACTAAAACTCATTGTTGAAATCAGCCTTAAATGGCAGTGTGGTGTTTTGTGGTGAAAGGGCAGGACTTAACTCTTGTTTTAATTAGAAAGCCAGTAATTAAACCTGGTCAGAGCAGGGTAGATGTGCAGTGTGAATTACCCTTTAAATTTACCTCTTTAAATAGTGAACTACAGGACCACTTAGCTTGATCGGAGGACAGTATTTTAATACAGAGCAGTGTTCAGTTAAACGGGATTTGTTGTTCATACTTTTAGATGAACTTGCTTTGTATAATATAGCCTTATGGTGACCCTGCTTTGGAAGCTCTTTCCTCTAAAATTGTTCTGTGTCATTAAACCCTGCACTCCAGCAGCTCTGCCTTAAATCATTAGATATATCTTTACTACACCTTCTCTCACTGTATTTATTGCCCACCACTCTTTAAATACTGTTTTTGTGTGTCTGTGTGTTTTTGCAGCCATTCATTAACTGTAGAGTTTGCAGCAGACGGTCTGGTAATGATCTTACACATCCATCAAATGACTGTGTACCAAACAAGAAAGTGGATGAAGTAAGTGTAGAGAGTCTTAGCATTATGGAAATGTAACAGGTGTGTGAATTGTGTCTAAACATGTGGTTAAACTTTGATTGTGTTTGTACATGCAAAAATTTGATCAGAGTACTGTTTATTAATGACAATGTTACTTTTAATCTGAACAACAGTGGCAGCACCAAGGAAAAGCTTGGGGGGGGGGGCTCTAGCTCCTCCTCCAATGACCATAGTACCCCCACAGCACCCCCAAAATATTGGTTTCATTTTTTCTTTAACTATCTGTAAAATCTGTATATTGTGTAAGACATTTTTGCGGTTTTTACAGCATACTTGTAGTGTATTTTTTCTTCAAAGTACACATAGAGGCTCTGTGAGCTAGACGTTAGAATTTCATATTTTATCCTATTTTATCCATGCTGTAGCTTATCGTGCTGTGTGCTTCTATACACCATCTACATAAGCTGAAAAGCTAAAGCACCCGGTCTAAATAATCTCACTCCCCTATAGCACCTGTAGCATTAAGTCACTGGCGCTGCCACTGCTGAATAAACGACTCCAATCTGACTAAACCGCTTAACTTTTCCTCCACATGTTACATTTCAGGACAAACGACGTAATATGTGTCCTTCTGATAAACCTCTTCTCAGACCTAAAACTGCCTTGGCTTCCAAGGACACTAAAGAAGCTGAAGGAGACCGTCTGGCTGTTTCTGATGGCTGATGGTCCTGCAATGTGGACCAGAGGAGGAAACTGGGAGGGAAAATGCTTTGCTTTATATCATGCCCACCCAAAGCCCCCAGTGAGTAAGCCATAGGCGCCGATAGCATGGAAAAACTCCCAAGAAGGAAGAAACCTTGGGAGGGACCAAACTCAAAGGGGGAGCCCATCCTCCTGGGGCCGGCAAAGTGTAGGTGCAGGATCACAAAAAAACTTGACGAGAGAAACGAGAGAATTCGACTGTCCCTCACAAAAACTGTAAAGTTTTAGTGGCTAAATTGCTTTTTCTATGCCTTTTCAAACAGGAGGAGATTTGTTTGGCTATACGTAGAAATTTTCTATACAATTTAGACAGCACAGAATCATTAACCTACTTTAATGCATTTATTAATACAACCACATATTTCACACATTTTGACATCAGTCATGCAGTGAAGATACAGTCTCTTTATTTCTTGACGCCAACCCTCCCCATTAATCCGGGCTTGGGACCGACACCTAGTTGAGCTGGCTTTCTCCCTTAAGTGGCTGGGTTAGGCTAAACTATGTACATATTTATGAAGACTACTATAAATTTATAAAGACCTCCCTAAATATGTAGTCTAACAAAACGCAGTTTAAAGAAGGTAGCCTACCTGGTAAACAAAGAAATTAAAAGGCCCACAGCATATAATCGGGCTATATCCAAGCAGTTTTTAAGAACGTAACCTACATGGCGAAATTGAATTACTTTCTGGACCAACAAACGCAACCAGACATGAACATTATGCACCTTCCTAGTCTTGATGTATGTCGTCATACAGATGAGGACGTTAAGGCAGCCTTTAGGTCCGACCCATCATGCACTGCAGTTTTTTGCAAATTCCTCAGATGGAAAACCATTAAATACCTCTTCTATTACCTTATATTACCTTATATTCATGTAATAAATATACAAATATCAATTAGTTGGAAATCAGCCAGACAGACGTAATTACTACAAATGGTTTCCACTGTATTTGTGACTCTGAGTGCCGCAGGCTTGGATGCAGTGCCGCACCATTTTGTAAGTAAATTAATAAATATTAATGAGACATCACCTACCACCCTGCAAAAAAGAAATTTGCCGCTCGTCCCCCTGCACATGAACCAACATGGCTGTGTCAACCAGCGGAGCTCCGGAGCCTCTGGAGAAACACGCGGCAAAAAAGGCTCGCATACGGTCTTCCAGAGTTTGGGAATACTTCAGTCATGACACCTTTTCTGCGCCTCTACTGTAGCTGGCGTTAATGACGCTGTTTCAGCCATTTTATATTTTCTGTTTACTTATTCTGTCATGTAAGACTGAGACAAATTATCGTTTACGACTATTCTTACACACTGTAGCCTGACTTGCTGACTTAAGTAAGCTTAACTATAAGCTACCTTTGCTAGTGTTTGTGAATAACATGTTTCTCTAGTTATGAAATTATTCCATGTTTTAGCATCTGTTTCAACATTAAAGTCAAATTGGTATATTGAAATATGTAAAAACTATTGAACTATTAGCTTAAGTCTAACATAGAAAATCCTACTGAATCTCTTAAGATTTTCCTTTTTTGTTAATGCACTAATGTTTAAGAAGTGTCTTAAATTGAATTTCAGATTTGTGTGTGGGTGGGAGTGGGTGAATTGTATTAAATTCATACATTCATTCTTTTGGCTCAGACATTACTGACCTAAAACAAATTGAGGCATTGGGTAAGTGCTTAAATTAGCTACTAAATGGCAAAAAATATTCTAAATATCACATTTTCCATTCTTCGGTATAATTTTAATGAATCACCTATGCTGCCAAACATTAACGCATAGATTGTCACAACACTCTATGTTTTAGTTCTTCTTTATGTGTATAGGACGGTGTGATGGTTCTGGTGGTGGGTGTGGCCGACGCTGCTCGCGATGTTTGGCTATGCTGCAGTCCCAGGGACCAAGTTGGAACACATTTCCACCTTCAAGCTTAGGTGGAAAAACGGCACCGAGACCCAGCAGCAGGACAACTTCTTGTCCAGACAACCAGCCCTGCTTCATCATTGAAGTAAGCCCTGTGAACAGGAGCGAGATGTACTTCTGCAGTGGATGTTATAGCGGAAAGAACATCCCCATCCTCACGTCTGCCGGAGTGCCCCCTCAAGTGGGTGTGTGACTTAACTCGATGGATGAATTGGACAGAATGTACTGTTACTAGAGGTCGACCGATATGGGTTTTTCAAGTCAAGGGTCAGGCGATGGCCGATATATGCTGCTGATTTTTTTTGGCCGATAATTGGACGTTTTCCCCTCTATTTGCATGGTAAAATATCACACTAATAATAACAAACGATACACAAAATTTCTCAATTTAGCATTTATTGAATACTCAACTTGGAAACAATAACACATTTATAAACAATAAAAATAGCAGCATCAGAATCTCTGTTAGTGCACAATATAGCAGCAAACTCCTCATGTTTGACGGAAGGAAATTTGTAAACAATACAAAAAGGAATAAGCATGTTATCTTTAGTTGTAATCCCACTTCCAGTCCCTGAGTCTTACTCACCACACTCATACTTCACAGCAAACAGACAGCAGTTAATTAACCAGAAGAGAAAAATGCAAAAACACAACAGAACTTGTAAATAATAACAAACTAATAGACAATAAAAATAGCAGCATCAGAATCTCTATTAGTGCCAAATATAGCAGCAAACTCCTCATGTCTGACGGAAGGAAAATTTGTAAATACACAAAGGAATGAGCACATCTTCAGTTTTAATCCCATTTCCAGTCCCTGAGTCTTCCTCATCCCACAAGCAGGCAAGGCATGTCACCCCGGTTGTGTGACACTTATTTTATATAATAAAATAAGTGCCCCCTGCGGCCCCAGAGCCCGAGCAGCCGTCTCCGCTGCCTGCAGCTACCGCGCCCACGTCCGAGGCGCTTTCCCTGCCTGCAGCTCCCGGGCAGGCGCCCCCTCTGCAGCCTGCAGCTCCAGTCCCTGGCCCCACTCCAGTCCCTTCTCCCCCTGTGACTCTGGTACCCTCACCCCGACGAGCCCGACCCCGGCCGCAGGTCCTTATGTCTGTGTCCCATAAGGGGAGAGGACACAGACGCACGGCTGGGGTCCCACCCGCCCAGCCCCCTGGCTCGCCCTCCCTCGCCGGCGCTAGGGCTTGGTCGGCACCTGCGGGTCCTGGCCCTCCGGGTCGGCTGTCGTCTGCGGGTCCCCCTCCGCGGCCTCGTCGCCCTGCCTCGGTCCCTCCTCCGGCGTCTTATCGGTTGCCTGCGGGCCCCCCGACGGCGGCTCCTCATTCGCCTGCTGGTCCTCCCGCTCTGGCGTGTCGGAGGACGTCGCCGTCTGCTGCGGCTCCCCCTCTCTCCTTGCCCTCGCCAGGGTCCCTTCCAGCTCCTTCGTCCCCTTCCCTGGTCTCCCCTCCGACTCCCTCCTTCGTCCCTGCGTCTGTCCCTCACCCCGTCTCCTCGGCCCCTCCGGCTCCGGCCTCCCGGCCGCCTGCAGCCCTTCCGGCTGCCTCCCGTCGCCCGCTGGGTCTCCCTCGGGCTCCTCTTGGTTCCCCCTCCTTCTCTCCCTGGCCTCCCGTCTTTGTCCCTCCTGCCTCTGCTCCCCCTCGCTTTGTTCCTCCTGTCTCTGTCCCTCCTCTCTTTGTCCCTCGTCCCTCTGGCTTCTGCTCCTCTTTCCCCGATGTTCCCTTCGTTCACTCCCGGTCCTTTTGTCCTGCCTGTTCCCTCCGTGTCCCCCTTTCTGATCTGTTTCTCTGCCTTTCCTGTCTTATGTCAAGTCTTGTCCTGGCTCCTTCCCCTGTGCCAGTTCTGTCTGTCCGTTCTGTTCCCTGTCCCTCATTAATGAGGTTTTATATAGATATACATATATGCCCGGCTTGTCCGCTCCTCGTGTGTGCCACGCCCCCTGATTACCCACGTGTGCTTCCCTGATCGTCTCCTGCTTTGCCCGATTACTTTGATTAGTCATGACCTATTTTAAGTCCTGGTCTTACCTGTTTGCCCTGTCCGTCATTGTAGTTTGTCAATGCCTGCGTTCCGTCCTGCTCTACCCGCTCCGTTTCCCCGATTAAAGACCCGTTTTCACAAACACAAAAAAAACTATATGTATACATATACATACACTGAACAAAAATATAAACGCAACACTTTTGTTTTTGCTCCCATTTTTCATGAGATGGACTTAAAGATCTACAATTCATTCCAGATACACAATATTACCATTTCTCTCAAACATTTCTCACAAATCAGTCTAAATGTGTGATAGTGAGCACTTCTGCTTTGCTGAGATAATCCATCCCACCTCACAGGTGTGCCACATCAAGATGCTGATCTGACATCATGGGTAGTGCACAGGTGTACCTTATACTGCCCACAATAAAAGGCCACCCTGGAATGTGCAGTTTTGTCTCACAGCAAAATGCCACAGATGCCACAAGCATTGAGGGAGCGTGCAATTGGCATGCTGACAGCAGGAATGTCAACCAGATCTGTTGCTCGTGCATTGAATGTTCATTTCTCAACCATAAGCCGTCTCCAAAGGCGTTTCAGAGAATATGGCAGTACATCCAACCGGCCTCACAACCGCAGACCACGTGTAACCACACCAGCCCAGGACCTCCACATCCAGCAGGTTCACCTCCAAGATCGTCTGAGACCAGCCACTCAGACAGATGATGCACGGCCCCATGTTGCAAGGATCTGTACACAGTTCTTGGAAGCTGAAAATGTCCCAGTTCTTGCATGGCCAGCATACTCACCGGACATGTCACCCGTTGAGCATGTTTGGGATGTGCTTGACCGGCGTATACGACAGCGTGTACCAGTTCCCACTAATATCCAACAACTTCGCACAGCCATTGAAGAGGAGTGGACCAACATTCCACAGGCCACAATTGACAATCTGATAAACTCTATGCGAAGAAGATGTGTTGCATTGTATGAGGCAAATGGTGGTCACACCAGATACTGACCGGTTCTGAGTCCCCAGACCCCCAATAAAGCAAAAAACTGCACATTCCAGGGTGGCCATTTATTGTGGGCAGTATAAGGTACACCTGTGCACTACCCATGATGTCAGATCAGCATCTTGATGTGGCACACCTGTGAGGTGGGATGGATTATCTCAGCAAAGCAGAAGTGCTCACTATCACACATTTAGACTGATTTGTGAGAAATGTTTGAGAGAAATGGTAATATTGTGTATCTGGAATGAATTGTAGGTCTTTAAGTCCATCTCATGAAAAATGGGAGCAGAAACAAGAGTGTTGCGTTTATATTTTTGTTCAGTATATATATTTATGGGTGTATCGAGACTAGATGGTCAGTATGGATAACTAAGGTGCACTAAAACTGGGTGAGCAGGCAAGGCATGTCACCCAGGTTGTGTGACAATTATTTTATATAAATGTATATATGTATATATATATTCCATCCACCATCCCTCCTTTACAGAGAACTGCGTTATTTTTATTGTCCATTACGAAAAAAATAAAAAAACTATATATATATATATATATATATATATACATATATATTTATGGGTGTATCGAGACTAGATGGTCATTATGGATAACTAAGGTGCACTAAAACTGGGTGAGCAGGCAAGGCATGTCACCCAGGTTGTGTGACAATTATTTTATATAAATGTATATATATATATATATATTCCATCCACCATCCCTCCTTTACGGAGAACTGCGTTATTTTTCTTTTCTATTGCTAATAAAAAAACTATATATATGTACATATATATATATATATTTATGGGTGTATCGAGACTAGTTGGTCATTATGGATAACTAAGGTGCACTAAAATTGGGTGAGCAGGCAAGGCATGTCTCCCCAGTTGTGTGACAATTATTTTATATAAATGTATATATATATTCCCTCCACCACCCCTCCTTTACGGAGGACTGCTTTATTTTTAATATCCATTGCGAAAAAAAAACACAAGAAAAAGAAAAAATATCTATATATATACATATATATATATATATATATATATATATATATATATATGGGTGTGTCGAGACTAGATGGTCAGTATGGATAACTGAGGTGCACTAAAATTGGGTGAGCAGGCAAGGCATGTCACCCAGGTTGTGTGACAATTATTTTATATATATGCATATACATATTCCATCCACCATCCCTCCTTTACGGAGAACTGCGTTATTTTTATTGTCTATTGCAAAAAAAAAACAGAAAAACTATATATATATATATATATATATATATATATATATATATATATATATATATATATATATATATATATATATATACATATATATTCATGGGTGTATCGAGACTAGATGGTCATTATGGATAACTAAAGTGCACTAAAATTGGGTGAGCAGGCAAGGCATGTCACCCAGGTTGTGTGACAATTATTTTATATAAATGTATATATATATATATATATTCCATCCACCATCCCTCCTTTACGGAGAACTGCGTTATTTTTCTTTTCTATTGCTAATAAAAAAACTATATATATATACATATATATTTATGGGTGTATCGAGACTAGATGGTCATTATGAATAACTAAGGTGCACTAAAATTGGGTGAGCAGGCAAGGCATGTCACCCCGGTTGTGTGACAATTATTTTATATATATATTCCATCCACCATCCCTCCTTTACGGAGGACTGCTTTATTTTTAATATCCATTGCGAAAAAAAAACACAAGAAAAAGAAAAAATATCTATATATATATACATATATATATATATATATATATATATATATATATGGGTGTGTCGAGACTAGATGGTCAGTATGGATAACTAAAGTGCACTAAAATTGGGTGAGCAGGCAAGGCATGTCACCCAGGTTGTGTGACAATTATTTTATATAAATGTATATATATATATATATATATATATATATATATATATATATATATATATATATATATATTCCATCCACCATCCCTCCTTTACGGAGAACTGCGTTATTTTTCTTTTCTATTGCTAATAAAAAAACTATATATATGTACATATATATATATATATATGGGTGTATCGAGACTAGTTGGTCATTATGGATAACTAAGTTGCACTAAAATTGGGTGAGCAGGCAAGGCATGTCACCCAGGTTGTGTGACAATTATTTTATATATATATGTATATATATATTCCCTCCACCACCCCTCCTTTACGGAGGACTGCTTTATTTTTAATATCCATTGCGAAAAAAAAACACAAGAAAAAGAAAAAATATCTATATATATATACATATATATATATATATATATATATATATATATATATATATATGGGTGTGTCGAGACTAGATGGTCAGTATGGATAACTAAGGTGCACTAAAATTGGGTGAGCAGGCAAGGCATGTCACCCAAGTTGTGTGACAATTATTTTATATATATGTATATATATATTCCATCCACCATCCCTCCTTTATGGAGAACTGCGTTATTTTTATTGTCTATTGCAAAAAAAAAAAACAAAAAAAACTATATATATATACATATATATTTATGGGTGTATCGAGACTAGATGGTCATTATGAATAACTAAGGTGCACTAAAACTGGGTGAGCAGGCAAGGCATGTCACCCAGGTTGTGTGACAATTATTTTATATATATGTATATATATATTCCATCCACCATCCCTCCTTTATGGAGAACTGCGTTATTTTTATTGTCTATTGCAAAAAAAAAAACAAAAAAAACTATATATATATATACATATATATATATGGGTGTATCGAGACTAGAAGGTCATTATGCATAACTAAAGTGCACTAAAATTGGGTGAGCAGGAAAGGCATGTCACCCCAGTTGTGTGACAATTATTTTATATATATGTATATATATATATATATTCCCTCCACCACCCCTCCTCTACGGAGGACTGCTTTATTTTTATTTCCATTGCAAAAATAAAAAATTTTAAAACACAAAAAAAAAAAAAAACGAAAATAATAATAATAAAAATAATTTTGAATGTGTATTCAAATAAGTTTGAATGTGTGTGAACTATATATAAATATATATATACACATGCATATACAGAAATATATACACACACACACATATATATATATACACACACACACACAGACACACACTCACATAAACACATACACACACTGTGTACAGTCTTATGCAAAGGTTTGGCACCCCTTGACAAATAACATCTTTTCAATTACAAAAGCAACAATATCAGTTAATACAGTCTCTTTAGGAACTGGGGGAAAAATACACAATATTTTCAGCAAACATTGATGAATAGTTACTTTTTATGCCATAAATTGAACAAAATTACAAAATAAAAACATTATTATGGCACTCTGCAAAAGTTTGGGCACCCTACGTAATCAGTACTTAGTAACACCTCCTCTGCCAGATATCACAGCTTACAAGCGCTTCTTATAGCCAGCTGAAAGGCTTTCAGTTCTTGTACTTGGGATTTTCTCACATTCTTCCTTGCAAAAGGCTTCTAGTTCTGTAATATTCTAATATATCAAGGGCTGTATTGTCAAATAGGAGATCGGCAGCATTCTCCCACCTGAGAAAACTGTACTACAATGCCCTTGATAGTGTGTAGAAACACACTCGTCAGCTCTAGTCCTCCTGTAACAACGCAAAAGGACTGGCAACCCTCAGGTATTTATGCGTGCGATTGTATGATAAATTCACCCTGACAGTCTCACACTTCTCTTGGTACCAACAGGTCTCATGGAATATATAAAAGGCAACTGCAACAATTATACTCGGCACTAAACATCGAGGCACGGAAATGCAGCAGAGCTTGTGTATTTCTCAGGATGCATTCTAGTAAAATGCCCGGAAAATGAGCTAAAGACATATTTCAAGGGGCACTATATAAAACCGATGGAAATTTTACTGATTAAATAAAAGGAAAAGCATCGTTTGAAAAATCACAAATGTTTCTAAGATTCAATGCATCGCTTTTTGACCACATCATAGCGATGAACACATCATTGTTCCTGACAATGTCCTAATACAGAAATAAAACTTTATGTTGGTAAACTCAAAAAGCCTTCAGCTGTCACACTGGCTAACGATCTCAAACGATTATAAAGCAGCATTTTGAAAAGCGCTGTTTTAAAATAACAGATACAACACTTACCTTGTCTTCTGGCCAAATGCTTTTCACGGCTTGGCACTCCAACGGTGCTGAAACGAAATTTGTATTTCCTCCTACCTCGTTGGCCCTTCAGTTCTTCTTTTCTCCCTTTGGATGTTTTTTTCCTTCTTCTTTGGATATTGTTTTTTATTTTTGTTTGTTTTTTTTTACTTTGCATGTTTTTCCTTCTTCGGATATTATTTTTTTGGCTTATTTTTTTAGACGATGTTTTTTTCGTCTTCTTTAAAAATTGATTTTTTTCGTCTTCTTTAAATATTGTTTTTTTTTTCATCCTTTTGATGTTGTTTTACGGAACAAGAGCCGTACAGTGCTACTCTATCAGGAGGTAGCGCCAACTGAACGCCTTGAAGCAGTACCCAGCTCTTTTATAGGGAGCGTCAACCCGAAGTCAAGTTCTAGAACGTTGCACTCACTTTTCATTGGTTTCCCAGCTATGCTGTCAGAATAATGTTTGCTGATTGGTCGAAAATTTTAAAACGTACCCGAGTACTGTAAAAAAAACTCAAGATCTTGCTACCCTACGGAGCACCCATAAGGTGATTTTTTTTATACGTTATATGCAGCTATTTGTAGCAGGCCATAATTAGACTAATCCACCCTTTGTCAATAAAGCCAACAAGAGAACAGGTTGCCCAAAGTTTGCTCAGGTACACGCCACAGCACAACCTTAAAAACACATCCAGCACAAATCACACTAGTGAATGACACAGCAAATCACAGCAATAAAAAAGACCCCTATGGGCAATCCAGCACCCAGACTACAGGTGCCAAAAGGCCCAGCCTGCCTAATAATGAACCCAAAATATACATACAACAAAGAAAAAGACACAAACAAAAAAGAAAATAAAACTAGCCAGCTGCTCCCACTAAACCCCGCTCCCGAGGCCACTAAGCCGGCTGGCTTGATAATACACGATACAACCTCAGATAAAACATATTAAAGCAACACCAGGGAGGTTTACAACCTGATCCTTAAAATTATCGACCCGTAATTCCACCTTGAAAACCCCTAAAGAACAGTAGTTTACCCCATGACTCACTGCCCCATTCAAACAAAAAAAAAACAGGTTTTTGGGGTAACCTTTAGGTCAGCTCTTCAAAACCAGGTATGAGGACTCTTCAGCTAATCAGTCCTCTAATTAGAAATCTAATTAGGGAGTTGCAGCGAAAACCTGCATACACACCGGCCCTTTGCGGATAAGATTGTTCACCCCTGAAACAAGCAAACAGAAAGGCTGCTACACTGCAAATTCAATATGCCCGCCGATGCTCCACCAAATCTATCAGGACCCTGCCTGTCTTTCCCGTGCCTGCTCCTTTGCCAATATGCCCTACCATCGGAACATGCACAGCCATCTCGCCCCGGCTATGCCTCCAGTCCGAACTGCAGTTCCTATACCTGCCTATAATTGCCTGGCTACAATCCATCCCCCAAAATGAAATTGATGACCCAACGATCACAGCTAAGAATTCTATCCCCAAACCACTGGTCTTCCTCCCCAACCGAACGATCATTCACTGACCGTGGTAACTTATAAGGGTTGGTATGATGACCAGTGGTGGACCTCACCGAACGTTTAACTGGTCTCTACACCTCGGGGGGGACATAACCTCCTCCATTATACGAGGCCTACTTGTGGATGCTCTATTGCGACCCCTCCCACCAGCCCTGTCCCCGTAAAATCACAGAGTCCTCATCCGATTCCATTTCTGTTGCCCCTGTGGGCAACCCAGACTCAGGAGACATTACCAGAACATCTTCCCCTGACATAACAACCCCCTGTGGTACTGGACGCAACTCTGTTCGGTGAACTTGACGGACAACCCCGTCCCCCTCCATTGGAGTTGCAGAGTAAACTGCACCCTGATCTTGGGGACACCGAACTACCATATACAAACAGGCATCCCAATGATCCTGTATTTTACCTCGAACATGGTTCCGCAAACACACCAGCTGACCTTCATCAAACCCCTAATCATTAACCAACTCATTGTGTTTCCGATTTCGTGGTGTGGCTTGTTCCTCCAACTAAGCCTTCACATACTCTTGAAGCACCTGCAAACTTTCCTGATGGTTTTGTACCCATTCCTCCAAAGGTCCACCATACTGACTGATCCCGGCAGGAGCCTGAAGATAGTGTATCGGTAATCGAGGCTCACAGCCAGACCTTAAATAAAAAGGCATCATCCAGTCATTTGGTGGGGTGTAGTATTGTAAGCTTCTCTGCTGGAGGAAGTGTGTGAAGCAAATTGTGCAAAAAAAATATTAAAGCAACACCAGGGAGGTTTACATCTAGATCCTTAAAATGATCGACCTGCAATTCCACCTTGAAAATCCAATTACCATATAAAGGATACAAGATGTAAAGATGACAAATGACATGGCACACATTTGTTGTTTAGACTGTTGTGTCAGGTTAATTGAAAGCTGAAGGATCTTAGTGTTTACTAGTCTAAGTAACAGAATGTCTAAACACTGTGCTTGCCTTTATGGGTTTTTAAGCAGAACATATAGGTATAGAAACATATTAACATTACGTTTCACGATTCACTGACTGGAGAATAGGAGAATATACACATCAATATTACTACTTAAGTTAACTAACCCTAATCCCAACCCCTATTGGCACGGAGCCCGCCAGGGTTCAGGTGAGATATAAATCTGTAATCTGTATCAATGGTTTTGCTATCCATACCCACCCTATTAATGTTAGCTTCCCAGGGTTTCTTGTTAGACAAGCTCTGTGTCTCTCTATACCCCCATTTACTGCACGACTGATTGTCCATTTATAAAGAATCAAATAGGGTGAAGATGGTTTTAGTTTACAATTACTCTGGAAGGTGACCAGATTAAAAAAAACTAAATACCATGCCTACGTGTATGTAATCTCCATCACAGTCCCCATTTTCCCCATAATCCTCGTTTTGATAGTGCCAATTTGTGTAATGTGAGTTTTTTTTTTTTTTTAAAAACTGTTATAGAAGAACATACTGGATGCCACATGTGTACAATTACCCCTTTCTAATTAGTGGGGTCCGTTGTGTCAGCTACAGCCTTTACTAACATACACATAAGTATACAGTCTTACAGCACTTTTGTTTTCCTTTTGTATTTAATGGTTTTCCATTTAGGGGGCAGCATGGTGGTGCAGTGGTTAGCACTGTTGCCTCACACCTCTAGGGCCCGGGTTCGAGTCTCCACCTGGGTCACATGTGTGTGGAGTTTGCATGTTCTACCCATGTCATCGTGGGGTTTCCTCCGGGTACTCTGGTTTCCCCCACAGTCCAAAAACATGCTGAGGCTAATTGGAGTTGCTAAATTGCCCATAGGAGTGTATGCGTGAGTGAATAGTGTGTGAGTGTGCCCTGCGATGGGCTGGCCCGCCATCCTGAGTTGTTCCCTGTCTCGTGCCCATTGCTTCCGGGATAGGCTCCAGACCCCCCGCGATCCAGTAGGATAAGCGGTTTGGAAAATGGATGGATGGATGGATGGACAGTTTTCCATTTGAGGAATTAGCAAAAAACTGCAGTGCATGATGGGTAGGATCTAAAGGCTGCCTAACGCCCTTAATTTGTTTGCAATTTCGCCAGGTAGGCTACCTTCTTTAAACTGCGTTTTGCTAGACTACACATTTCGAGATGTTTTATTGTAGTCTTGGTAAATATATATATATAGTTTAGCCTAACCCAGCCACTTAAGGGAGCAAGCCAGCTCAGGTAGGTGCCAGTCCCAAGCCCGGATTAATGGAGAGGGTTGGCGTCAAGAAATAAAGAGAAATAAAGACAACTAATACTCCTAGTTTGCGAGATCTGACTGCAATGGCAGCACTGCTACAAGGGTGTGGATAAATCTATACAAATATCACCTGCATGCACATTACTTCTTTTACAATAACCAACTCCTGATCCATACTGTTAGTCGTGAAAAAAAAAACTATCGTGTACATAGAGGCCCTGTGTAAAAAGATAACTGCCAAGGAAAAGATCAAAAACATTTATTTCAAGGATACAAAGTTTTTATGGTCATGTACAGTGTACAGTGCAATTCTTATTTGATTAACTTGAATGTCTCCACAGACTAGACGATTAAACAAATAAAGCAGCGCAACATTACAATAACTAATAACAAATAAACAAAGCTCACGAGTACTATTACAGTATTTATATCATTTATTTAAACTTAATTTTACCAGGTAAATTAACTACAAAGCAGTTACCACTGCTTTACCTGCTTCTCGGGAGAAATAGCAGATATACGTCATGTATGTGACTAAATTCTTAAGCCAATAAGGGCAAAGTTGTGTCGTAATGGAGGCGGATCCAGTTTGTGCAGCCGGTTAAAGACACTACGGGCATGTAAATGGAGAACGAAATTATAGTTATACCGAATCTCCTACACACAATACCAAGGTTACCAACTTTGGTCAGCTGACCGGAGTGAGACGTTCAATTCCCGTAAGATTTCTTTGCGCCAGCCTGAGAGTCTGAAAACACGTCACACCAGATGCATGAGAGATGGAAACCTGGGATATTCAGTCGAATCAGATCAAATATGATGCTAAGTTAGTACTAAGTTAAAATATGTTCCGGACTTGTAACATGCACCCATGATTTGGAACAGTCAGCAGGCTGTCTCTGGCCACGCCCCCTACACTCGGTCCGGCCCCTGGCTTTTCCTGAATTCTGATTCCTTTAGATAAACATTGACTTCATTGATATTGTTATTGATTTATCGACAGACCATCATACTTTTTAGACGTTATAATAACAACACTCTATTGATCCCCAAAGAGAGAAATTCTCTCCTTGCCTGCCCCCTCTTACTGTCCATGATACACAAGCACATATGTAGAAAAACGTCAGCTTGGAAGCCAAGGCTGGACTTAACCTACTCTATTCTGGTATTCTGTTCTCCCAAGTAAGGCATCCCAAGTTCGAATCCAACTTCCGACAAAAGTTCTTCAATCGCTACAGCACAATTTGAGCCACTGATCGGCTTTAATTGCTTTGTTTTATTTTTGCGTTTCAGGCAAAACTACATAACACTTAAAGACACTTCGGGCATGCAAATGGAGAACGAAATTATAGTTATACCGAATCTCCTACACACAATACCAAGGTTACCAACTTTGGTCAGCTGGCCGGAGTGAGACGTTTCTCAGGCGCCAGCCTGAGAGTCTGAAAACACGTCACACCAGATGCATGAGAGATGGAAACCTGGGATATTCAGTCGAATCAGATCAAATATGATGCTAAGTTAGTACTAAGTTAAAATATGTTCCGCACTTGTAACATGCACCCATGATTTGGAACAGCAGCATACCTGTCAAGGTTTGGATTTGAAAATAAAGGAAATTTTCCGGCACCCGCCGTGAGCCATCCCACCACCGCAACCAGGCTCCAGTATCCCTTACATTTTAAGACAGGAAATATAAAATAATATAAATTATATAAAATATAATATAAATATAAATATATAAAATATATAAAATATATAAAATAAATTTTTGGCCACAACCGGGATTCGAACCCCGGTCTCCCGTGTGAAAGGCGGCGATCTTACCACTACACTATCCAGCAACTATATAATATAAGGGAGATTTACGGGAAAATACTAATACGGGAGGACGGCGGGAAAGAGAAGTAAAATACGGTAGTTTCCCGGCCAAAACGGGAGACTTGACAGCCTGAGATGGTCAGCAGGCTGTCTCTGGCCACGCCCCCTACACCCTGGCTTTTCCAGCGTGTTCGCGTGAAGTCCAGCGACTTCATTATTTATCGACAGACCATCATACTTTTTAGACGTTATAATAACAACACTCTATTGATCCCCCTCTTACTGTCCATGATACACAATGACGAGACACATGTTCACTAATGACGAGAACTATTCTATTTTTCATCCTTCAAATCTTACATTTACAAATCTTGTTCTTGTTCTCTGCTTTCTCCTTTCTCGTTCCCGTAGATATATATTATTATACGGAGATTTACGGAGTCTTCAAAGACGGTCCGGCTCCAGCTCAAGGATCACTGTTGCTGTGGTGTAGATCAGCTGATCTGTAGTAGTCTTCTACGTACATCTTCTAGTAGACCTTCTGAGGGTACTTCACGCATTCTTGGTCGGAGGGTCCAGGTTTCCAGCTTAGCTTATTTCTTATTTCTCAGGTCAGCTGCTCTTGTATTCAGCCTACTAATATATATGGGGCTTGGTACCCAATCTCGGAATGTGGGGATGATGATATCTCCCCCCTGACCTGTCGTCCTGGCTCCCCCTTGTCGTAGCAATCGTGTTGTACCTCATCAATCTCTAGTTGTGATAGCAGTTGTTTCTGGCCACAACCGGGATTCGAACCCCGGTCTCCCGTGTGAAAGGCGGCGATCTTACCACTACACTATCCAGCAACTATATAATACAATATATAAAAAATATAATATAAATATAATATAAATATATAAAATATATTTTTGGCCACAACCGGGATTCGAACCCCGGTCTCCCGTGTGAAAGGCGGCGATCTTACCACTACACTATCCAGCAACTATATAATATAAGGGAGATTTACGGGAAAATACTAATACGGGAGGACGGCGGGAAAGAGAAGTAAAATACGGTAGTTTCCCGGCCAAAACGGGAGACTTGACAGCCTGAGATGGCTGTCTCTGGCCACGCCCCCTACAGTCGGTCCGGCCCCTGGCTTTTCCAGCGTGTTCGCGAAAACGACTTCATTTATTTTCTTATTGATTTATCGACAGACCATCATACTTTTTAGACGTTATAATAACAACACTCTATTGATCCCCAAAGAGAGAAATTCTCTCCTTGCCTGCCCCCTCTTACTGTCCATGATACACAAGCACATATGTAGAAAAACGTCAGCTTGGAAGCCAAGGCTGGACTTAACCTACTCTATTCTGGTATTCTGTTCTCCCAAGTAAGGCGTGGGTTCGAATCCAACTTACGACAAAAGTTCTTCAATCGCTACAGCACAATTTGAGCCACTTACGGCTTTAATTGCTTTGTTTTATTTTTGCGTTTCAGGCAAAACTACATAACACTTAAAGACACTACGGGCATGTAAATGGAGAACGAAATTATAGTTATACCGAATCTCCTACACACAATACCAAGGTTACCAACTTTGGTCAGCTGGCCGGAGTGAGACGTTTCTCAGGCGCCAGCCTGAGAGTCTGAAAACACGTCACACCAGATGCATGAGAGATGGAAACCTGGGATATTCAGTCGAATCAGATCAAATATGATGCTAAGTTAGTACTAAGTTAAAATATGTTCCGCACTTGTAACATGCACCCATGATTTGGAACAGCAGCATACCTGTCAAGGTTTGGATTTGAAAATAAAGGAAATTTTCCGGCACCCGCCGTGAGCCATCCCACCACCGCAACCAGGCTCCAGTATCCCTTACATTTTAAGACAGGAAATATAAAATAATATAAATTATATAAAATATAATATAAATATAAATATATAAAATATATAAAATATATAAAATAAATTTTTGGCCACAACCGGGATTCGAACCCCGGTCTCCCGTGTGAAAGGCGGCGATCTTACCACTACACTATCCAGCAACTATATAATATAAGGGAGATTTACGGGAAAATACTAATACGGGAGGACGGCGGGAAAGAGAAGTAAAATACGGTAGTTTCCCGGCCAAAACGGGAGACTTGACAGCCTGAGATGGCTGTCTCTGGCCACGCCCCCTACAGTCGGTCCGGCCCCTGGCTTTTCCAGCGTGTTCGCGAAAACGACTTCATTATTTATCTGATTGATTTATCGACAGACCATCATACTTTTTAGACGTTATAATAACAACACTCTATTGATCCCCCTCTTACTGTCCATGATACACAATGACGAGACACATGTTCACTAATGACGAGAACTATTCTATTTTTCATGCCGGGTCCTTCAAATCTTACTGTTGCTGTGGTGTAGATCAGCTGATCTGTCTTCTACGTACATCTTCTAGTAGACCTTCTGACGTTTCAGGCGTTTCAGGCAAAACTACATAACACTTAAAGACACTACGGGCATGTAAATGGAGAACGAAATTATAGTTATACCGAATCTCCTACACACAATACCAAGGTTACCAACTATACTAACTATATATGGGGCTTGGTACCCAATCTCGGAATGTGGGGATGATGATATATATATTATATAAAATATAATATAAATATAAATATATAAAATATATAAAATATATAAAATATATTTTTGGCCACAACCGGTCAACCGGATTCGAAC
Source organism: Brienomyrus brachyistius (assembly GCF_023856365.1). Lineage (NCBI taxonomy): Eukaryota > Metazoa > Chordata > Actinopteri > Osteoglossiformes > Mormyridae > Brienomyrus > Brienomyrus brachyistius. Next base: position 14,689 of record NW_026042498.1, on the reverse strand, counting down.
CCCGGTCTCCCGTGTGAAAGGCGGCGATCTTACCACTACACTATCCAGCAACTATATAATATAAGGGAGATTTACGGGAAAATACTAATACGGGAGGACGGCGGGAAAGAGAAGTAAAATACGGTAGTTTCCCGGCCAAAACGGGAGACTTGACAGCCTGAGATGGCTGTCTCTGGCCACGCCCCCTACAGTCGGTCCGGCCCCTGGCTTTTCCAGCGTGTTCGCGAAAACGACTTCATTTATTTTCTTATTGATTTATCGACAGACCATCATACTTTTTAGACGTTATAATAACAACACTCTATTGATCCCCAAAGAGAGAAATTCTCTCCTTGCCTGCCCCCTCTTACTGTCCATGATACACAAGCACATATGTAGAAAAACGTCAGCTTGGAAGCCAAGGCTGGACTTAACCTACTCTATTCTGGTATTCTGTTCTCCCAAGTAAGGCGTGGGTTCGAATCCAACTTCCGACAAAAGTTCTTCAATCGCTACAGCACAATTTGAGCCACTTACGGCTTTAATTGCTTTGTTTTATTTTTGCGTTTCAGGCAAAACTACATAACACTTAAAGACACTACGGGCATGTAAATGGAGAACGAAATTATAGTTATACCGAATCTCCTACACACAATACCAAGGTTACCAACTATACTAACTATATATGGGGCTTGGTACCCAATCTCGGAATGTGGGGATGATGATATATATATTATATAAAATATAATATAAATATTAATATATAAAATATATAAAATATATAAAATATATTTTTGGCCACAACCGGTCAACCGGATTCGAACCCCTGCGGGCGGCGAGAATAGTTTAGCTTAACTTCCCTTAACTTTTCCCATTCATTTTCAATGGTAGTGCTTAACAGTACGGATGTAATATTCTTTCGGCCACTGGTTGATGTTTTGTCGCTGTTTCGACGCCTCCAATGACGTTTTACCCTTATCACTACCGACAGTCGACACAACTGGATTTTGGAAAAGAGCAGCAGAGAGTGAGTAGTATTTCAGTAAATTTGGTGATTCACCTAAAAGAAAAACCGCCCGGTCGAACGGAAAGGACGACTTTCCAAGGTAAACTGAACAGCAATCTTATATTTTCTTAAATATTCCGATGTATTTCACATTCCAAAATCGAACTGGATGCTGTACGTTTTACGGAGCCCCTCGCGAAGCTCTCTGTGTAATGCTGAAGTAGTTATTCACTCGCTCCATAGGTAGCATTGCTTTTGAAATATTTAATAATTAATATTCAATTTTTAATGCACAATTTAAATAAAAACATGTTTGACTTTGGAAATTAAGGCGGGTACCGTTTATAAGAATTCCACTCATCGTGAGGAATCCAAAAGTATCTTTTATTAGTGGCCCGGTAAAGCAGTACATTTATTAAGCTAGACAGTGTCCATTTATGGAAAACGAGTAATTTGCAGTAAAACGAGCATACACTGGTCAAGTAGAATGAGTCTAGGCAGATGAGACAGAATAAACTGGATTACCGTTTATAAACTAACCTTATATATATAGTGTATTATACATATACTAATTCTGCACGTTCCTATATGCAAGGTACTGTGACGGTAACTTTCCTGTAAGTCATTGATATTTAACTACAACTTTTTTATGCATATTGTTTGCTGGCATTGCCGTTAACTTGGATATTAAAGAATTCCTCACATAATCGTTAAGTATTAAACCTACTAAAGTTGTTCAAACAAACCTTGTTTTAGGTTAAAGCAAGTCAGTTAGAAGCTATTACACTTACTTTGCTACCAAATGGCAAAGGTGTCAGATCACAGAATTCTTGTTTATAATTCCATGCCCTTCTGTGTTTCTTTACGCCTGTCAACTACCACCTGTCAAAAGTGAGGATGAGAATTTGGTTGGGTTTGGAGTCCGTGCTGGCAAGACCTGGAAGGATATTTGGGACAGTAGGGATGATGGGTATGAGGCTGTTATCCTCAAACAACAATGCGTACCAGGCAGCAAAATGTACCGACTACAGCAGTACCTGAGGCTGAAGCACAGCAATCTTCAGATGACACTGGAGGCTTCTGCTCCCTCAAGACCAGCACTTCCAGACACTTCTACTAATCCTCCAGGTTGGCTGACAGTTTCATATATGTGGTTCTGTGCATTGATTATGTCTTTTATTCATATCTATTTTGTTTTATAGAAATAGAGGAAGATGAGGAATTGGAGAGGATGATGCTTTGTTGGTCCCCTTCCAAAACCGAAGGCCCGATGAGTGAGAATCTCATATGCATGCACACACACAAACAGTCACTCTTCAGGATTCAGTATAAATTAAGGAATCAATATTATTTGTGGTTCATTTGTGGTTTTTTCACTTTGCTTTCAGGTTTGCAAGTTGTTGGAGTCCATGATGCTAAAGGTTCTTTCCCTTCAATTATGGAGGATAATTCTGGATGTCATGATCAGAATTTTTCATCCAAGTTCTTTATTATTCATCTTGTTTTGGCCACGTTCAGGCCCGTTTTGATGCCTGTGTTCTGTTTGTTCCATTGTTCAAGACTATGCAGCCAGAGATGACCTGGAGGGAGTTTCAAAAATCTCCTTTTTATGAGGCTGAAAAGCAGCGTTGGTCAGCGGAGAGAAAAAAGTAACACACTACCTGCTACTTCAAGAGCAGCGTTATTTGTAAAAATTGTAAATGTTTTCCATATACACTCTGTCCACTTTATTAAGAACAGCTATTTTGTGTCTGGGCTCATTTTTCACTGACAAATAATGCATGGCAACAGGTGGGTTACAATCAGATTGTAAAAATTGCCGCTGTTAGGTAGGTTTTCTTAAAGAAGTGGCAAGCATAGTTTTTTTTTAAAACAAAAAAAGTAAAGATTGTTTTATATTCTTTATAGTTCAGTATTGTTTGAATATACACTTGCAGCATTTTAACATATGGTTAATATGTTCCTTGTTTGTTCCTGATTCTCTAAGGTCATAAATTATCCCTGAGCATCTCTCAAAGTGTGGGGCAGTTACCCCAATGGCTAAATTCCCCATCGTGACCCTTTCAGATCTGTCCTATTAATCATTCCCTATCCACTGGCTAAATCTCTCTTGTCTCATCACCACCTCAACCAGTGTGGTGAGTCTAAGAAAGTGTTACGGCGTCAGTCAGGAGTTTTGGGCACACCTACCTATAGAATTGTTTCTTTGTACTATTCTTTACATTTTGTAATATTTATAAAGACATCATAACTATAAAGTAATACACATGGAATTATGCACTACTCAGAAAAGTTATTTAAAAAAAATAATTTGTTGGGGGGGACAATTCTGTTGGAACTCAGAAGGTTGCCGGTTCAAATCCCAGGGCTGGCCGAGTGATCCCACCATTGGGCCCTTGAGCAAGGCCCTTAACCCCAGCTGCTCCAGGGACTGACTGATCCTGCTTTCTACTTTATACTAGTTTAATGAGGTGGCCTCCTGGAATGCTTTTCCAGCTCTCCTGAAGGAGCCGTCTCATATATGCTGAGCACTCAGCCGATTTTCTTTAACTCTCTGGTCAGACTCCTTGAAAAACATTTCTACTGGGTTTAGCTCAAGTATCCAGGTAATATGACCCAGTCCCTTTGTAGGCAGAGTGGTGTGTCCAAATTACTGACTGGTACTGTATGTCTAACTATCTGACAGTTGTTAAAATGCTGCAGCATCACTGTTAGTATTGTCATAACAATGCTATTTTTAATTATGCTTTTTGTTTTGATTCAGGATTCAATGAGTCATTTGTTAACATGCTACAAAATGCATGCATTAACACTGCTGTTTAAGAAAATTAATCATTTCATCTATTTAATATTTGACATACACTACCGTTCAATTATATACCCTGTGACAAGACTTGATTGGGGTCAGTTTTATCCTACAAAAGGATAATGACCCAAACCAAACCTCCAAAATGTGTTAGCAATATTTAAAGAATAAGCAGTCAGACATACCAGGAGATTGATGCAGAGGACTGCCAGTTGCTGATAATAGGCCTCTATATGTAGATGTGGATAAAATTTTGTGAATTGCATGAAAATGTGTTTTTCTTTGGAAAACAAAGAAATTTGCATGTGATCCCAAACTTTTGAGCGGTAATGTATATCTTGGGGGTGGCATGGTGGTGCAGTGGTTAGCACTGTTGCCTCACACCTCTGGGACCCAGGTTTGAGTCGCCGCCTGTGTCACATGTGTGTGGAGTTTGCATGTTCTCCCCATGTCGTCGTGGGGGGTACTCCGGTTTCCCCCCACAGTCCAAAAACATGCTGAGGCTAATTGGAGTTGCTAAATTGCCCATAGGTGTGCATGTGAGAGTGAATGGTGTGTGAGTGTGCCCTGCGATGGGCTGGCCCCCCATCCTGGGTTGTTCCCTGCCTCGTGCCCATTGCTTCCGGGATAGGCTCCGGACCCCCGTGACCCAGTAGAATAAGCGGTTTGGAAAATGGATGGATGGATGGATGTATATCTTATCATACCCCTGAGTATGAGAACCTGAGTACTTGTCTCTTTCTGTGTAAATAGACTCAATAAACAATACATTTTATTCATAACTGTCTATGTCTGTTTAATTACCACAGCGACATAAATAAATAAATAAATAAAATTGTAACCATAGTTTTAAGCTGTTTATTAAATACATCAATATCAAGAAAACGAAGAATAATGGATGAATGTGATTACAAGAAATGGAGAAATTTGTTCATGCTTTTTTGAAAACATGCCTCAAAATGATTAGCATTTCAATCTAACTTGAAATGTATCAGAAAAAAAATCATTAACGGAGATTTTGCAGCGCCGGGGAGGGTCTCTTCGCTTCGCAAAAAAAATCCTTCAATTTCATTGGCTGCCACTGTGTTATGGCTATACGCGACCGGCCCCGCTGGGTCTCCCGTGTGAAAGGCGGCGATCTTACCACTACACTATCCAGCAACTATATAATATAAGGGAGATTTACGGGAAAATACTAATACGGGAGGACGGCGGGAAAGAGAAGTAAAATACGGTAGTTTCCCGGCCAAAACGGGAGACTTGACAGCCTGAGATGGCTGTCTCTGGCCACGCCCCCTACAGTCGGTCCGGCCCCTGGCTTTTCCAGCGTGTTCGCGAAAACGACTTCATTATTTATCTGATTGATTTATCGACAGACCATCATACTTTTTAGACGTTATAATAACAACACTCTATTGATCCCCCTCTTACTGTCCATGATACACAATGACGAGACACATGTTCACTAATGACGAGAACTATTCTATTTTTCATGCCGGGTCCTTCAAATCTTACATTTACAAATCTTGTTCTTGTTCTCTGCTTTCTCGTTCCCGTAGATATATATTATTATACGGAGATTTACGGAGTCTTCAAAGACGGTCCGGCTCCAGCTCAAGGATCACTGTTGCTGTGGTGTAGATCAGCTGATCTGTTTCCAGCTTAGCTTATTTCTTATTTCTCAGGTCAGCTGCTCTTGTATTCAGCCTACTAATATATATGGGGCTTGGTACCCAATCTCGGAATGTGGGGATGATGATATATATATTATATAAAATATAATATAAATATAAATATAAATATATAAAATATATAAAATATATTTTTGGCCACAACCGGGATTCGAACCCCAGTCTCCCGTGTGAAAGGCGGCGATCTTACCACTACACTATCCAGCAACTATATAATACGATATATAAAAAATATAATATAAATATAATATAAATATATAAAATATATAAAATATATTTTTGGCCACAACCGGGATTCGAACCCCGGTCTCCCGTGTGAAAGGCGGCGATCTTACCACTACACTATCCAGCAACTATATAATATAAGGGAGATTTACGGGAAAATACTAATACGGGAGGACGGCGGGAAAGAGAAGTAAAATACGGTAGTTTCCCGGCCAAAACGGGAGACTTGACAGCCTGAGATGGCTGTCTCTGGCCACGCCCCCTACAGTCGGTCCGGCCCCTGGCTTTTCCAGCGTGTTCGCGAAAACGACTTCATTTATTTTCTTATTGATTTATCGACAGACCATCATACTTTTTAGACGTTATAATAACAACACTCTATTGATCCCCAAAGAGAGAAATTCTCTCCTTGCCTGCCCCCTCTTACTGTCCATGATACACAAGCACATATGTAGAAAAACGTCAGCTTGGAAGCCAAGGCTGGACTTAACCTACTCTATTCTGGTATTCTGTTCTCCCAAGTAAGGCGTGGGTTCGAATCCAACTTCCGACAAAAGTTCTTCAATCGCTACAGCACAATTTGAGCCACTTACGGCTTTAATTGCTTTGTTTTATTTTTGCGTTTCAGGCAAAACTACATAACACTTAAAGACACTACGGGCATGTAAATGGAGAACGAAATTATAGTTATACCGAATCTCCTACACACAATACCAAGGTTACCAACTTTGGTCAGCTGGCCGGAGTGAGACGTTCAATTCCCGTAAGATTTCTTTGCGCCAGCCTGAGAGTCTGAAAACACGTCACACCAGATGCATGAGAGATGGAAACCTGGGATATTCAGTCGAATCAGATCAAATATGATGCTAAGTTAGTACTAAGTTAAAATATGTTCCGCACTTGTAACATGCACCCATGATTTGGAACAGCAGCATACCTGTCAAGGTTTGGATTTGAAAATAAAGGAAATTTTCCGGCACCCGCCGTGAGCCATCCCACCACCGCAACCAGGCTCCAGTATCAACAACAACAAACAAACAAATTTATTTTTATATAGCGCATTATCACAACATTACATTGTCTCAAAGCGCTTTACAGTATCCTCACCCAAAGCCCCCAGTGAGTAAGCCATAGGCGACAGTGGCAAGGAAAAACTCCCTAGAAGGAAGAAACCTTGAGAGGGACCAGACTCAAAGGGGAAGCCCATCCTCCAGGGGCCGGCAGGGATAGTCAAATAGAGAGAGGAGAGCAAGGAAGATAAGCCAATGCCGAAGCCGAGTCTTCTTCCAATTGCCAGGCAACCAGAGGTAAGGCAGCGGGTCATACATGGAAGATCAGAACGGCGAGCTGGATGCAGGGACGTCACTGGTGGTGGTCGGGTGTGCTGGATATCTTGATAGATTGAGGTCTCCAGGCATCACCCCCAGGAGGAGTAGGGGAAATAAAATGTACAATTAGGCATAGTAGAGGAGGCTATTGGCAGTGCTAAAAGCTAGGTGAGTACAATATGAAGTGCAATCTGCAAGCTCCGGCAGATATGGCTATGGCAGCATCAGTAGGAGGGAGAGGCAAGTGGGAATGCCGGCATGGGGAGTCCCTGAAATGTCAGCACTCCAGTTCCACAAGAGATTGCAAAGCTAGAGTGACAGCACTGACAATCCAGTTCATCCAAAGCCAATGGCACCGATCCCCACCCAGCTCTACACCTCACACTACAGGTCTGCCTGGGAGTGAAGAGTTAGCTAGGGCTAGAACTAGTGTCCCTATACGCTAAACTAAACAGGTGTGTTTTTAGTCTGGACTTGAGTTTTTAGTCTGGACAGAGCACGTTACTGACACACACATCTTCTTCGCAATGTTGCACACCTCTTTAAAATTTGCCTTTGTGATCTCCGATTGCCTCAATCGGACATCATTAGTGCCGACGTGGATAACTATCTGAGAGTATTTACGTTTACTTTTAGCCAGCACTTTTAAATTTGCCGAGATGTCGGTCGCTCTGGCACCCGGGAGACAATTTACAATGGTCGCTGGAGTCGCTACTCTCACGTTTCTTAGAATAGAATCACCAATTATTAGAGCACTTTCAACAGGCGTCTCAGTGGGAGTTTCACTGAGTGGGGAGAACCTGTTGGAAACGCGGATAGGCGAATGGTGCCGGTGTAAGTTTGGTTTGGATTTGCGACTATGCCGCCGGGTCGTCACCCACTCGCCTTGCTGCGAAGGCTCTGCTGCCGGAGCAGGGGGAGACTTACTGGCTATCGCGGACATATCCGGAGCCGCTAATACTGAGTCAATAAAACTCTCATTCTCCTGAATGTTATGTAACGTCCGGATACGTCCCTCTAACACTACAATCTTCTCCGTCAGTCTAGCGACTAACTGACACTTCTCACATGTATAAATACCGCTAATGACTGGAGAAGAATAGCTAAACATATTACACTCAGAACACGGAACAGTAGACATGGCGTTGTACTTACGTAAACTGAGGCTGTAAGGCTGGAAGCACCTTCTTAATTGAACGAAGATCGTGGGTCGGTACTTGCGTAGGTGATTAATCCGTCGGGGTCTGGGAAATTTTATTTATTTATTTTGGAGGATTATTAATCTTGCGAAGCTTTTTCCCAATGACTTAACTCGAATTATTATTTAGGTGATATCTATGGTTTCAAAGTTCGCGCGCTAGCAGTCAGTATCACTCTCGCAGGAAACAGGAAACAACGGAAATGACCATGTGTATCCCTTACATTTTAAGACAGGAAATATAAAATAATATAAATTATATAAAATATAATATAAATATAAATATATAAAATATATAAAATATAAAATAACCATTTGTCATTTATTTTCTATTAATTTTTCATGTTCACTCATGCGGCTCTGTCATTCACTAATGACTTGGATTTTTCATGCCGACTGACATCGTTCCTTCCCCGTGGGAGACAAATCTTACAGAACGCGTGACCCATCCTGCTCCTCTTCAGGAAAGTAAATTCGTCATCTTCGTCATCACCCCTTAAAACAATTACTGAAGCGAGACGGCGCACGCGTTACGGCGACAGATTTAAATTGTGAGTGCACTATATCTCGTCGCAAATGGTGCTTAACCACGGCGGGTCTCAAGCACAGGAGACTCCCAATTTCTAAATGACACACACTTGGCTCACAGCGCAAAGTTGTGTTAAACTTGCTTTGTCTAAAGCAGGCACACACATACGAGTATGATCCTGATAGGTAACTAAGCTATCGGTCTTATGTCCAAGCGCAACATAATTTAGGTTAGAACCTCATAACAAGTATTCCCGTTCGCTAATAGAGAGATCTCTCCCAGGATATATAGAAACGGAGACACTCGTCCGAATTGAACCTGGAAACAAAGCGCTACATCTGAGAATCTCGTCAGACATAGGGTTAAAGTTTACTGCAGTTTAATACGAAAGAACTACAATGAAATCACCGAAAATAAAACAAAATAATATAACTACTAATAATAGAAATAAAAATAACTATAATAAGCCCATATGATCCCGCTTAAATGCCTTCAGATTGCCATGAGTGCGACTTTTGCAACCAGTTGACAGTAGCGCTTCTTCACTGCACGTTCGGTCATAAAAAGTTTAAATTGTGTGCTCAGAATAAGTTTAAACCTTGTGCCTTGTGATTATTAACCAATTTTTAGGCTGAATGGTCGGCTCAAACTCAATTGCGAAACACCGTGAGTCTGTTAATGTGTGACTTAAATGGAACTCATTAATAACCAGTATCACGTAATAACCTGGGTTAGAATAGAAGGCTTGTCCAACGAGCTGCGTCACCAGGTAATGTAAACGATCGGTAGCGAAGCTCCCCTCACGGCCAATGAGAGAGAGTCTCGCGATATTTCAGGCGAATTTGAGGTTTCAGAGCGTAGATCGCACAGGCAGGGATTCTTGTGAGCACTCAATGAACGGAGGCTGAAGTTGTGTAAAAGACATGCATTTATTCCTATAACTAACATAAGACAGACATTACACCTAACAAACAATAAACACGAAATAACGGAGTGGACACAAACAATGTAATCATGAAAATGCAATGACCAGATTTAAAATGAGTAACCTTAAAAGGGAAAATACTGTTCTGCAAAGCAAGCAATTTGTGGAAATACTGTCCTAAAGTAATATAGCAGGTGAATAGGAGTTTAGGTTGTTATAAATGAAAGGAAGTTTGTTTACTTGGTTGCAGAGTGGGGGGGGGGGGGTCTTGGCAGTTGGTTGCGGAGGCTGATGAGCTGATGGGTGATGGCACTCAGGGAGGCGCGGTGTTTGCAGCGGTTGTTGGAGTGGAGCCCCTCTGATTCCCTCTCCTGGTGAAGCTTGGGCTTGGTTGCAGTTCTCTGTCCAGCTGGGTCTTCACTGATAGGCTTCAGGAGGGCTTCTTGTGGGCTTCTCTTCTCTTGGGCTGATGTTCTCTGCCTCTCTTCGTGCTGATGGTCTTTTGTTTTCTCCTCCCTTCTGTTTCTCCTCTCCTGGCTTTGTTCTGAGGTGCCAGGTTTTATAGTGTAAAGTTCGTGAATAGGAGTGACCAGGAATTCGACTCCTGGACCAATGGCTGACCATCCATTTGGCGGGCTTTCGGAAGGGGGTCTGTATCAGTCCTTTTGAGATTTATGACCAGAGTGATTTCCCTTGTATTGATGATTTTCGTTAGGCTGGTGTAACTTTTGATATATTCACTTTCGTGGTAACCACTGACCAGATTTGGAAACTGGAGTGATTTTCCATCGGTTTGATACCAAACATGCCATAGCAGCCTAGCGGTTCACACCTCATACCATCTGTAATGATTAATTAATGATTACTTATATTATGTCGTTATGTTATATTACTCACACCTTATTTTATGCCTCACAATCTATATAATTGTAAATATACTGTGTAGCTGCTGGCGCGTTCCAAACTAAATCTCATTGTACTTACAATGTCAATAAAAACATCCATCCATCCATCTAGGCAGGCCAGTGTCGCCTCCATCCTTCCTGAAGTCAGTGATTCCTTTGTCTTTGTGCTGTTTAGTGCCAAATTGTTTGCTGAACTCCAACCTATCAGTTTCTGGACCTCATCTCTGTAAGCTGACTCATAAGAACCAAAGAGATTTACAAATGAGAGGAGGCCATTCGGCCCATCAAGCTCCTTTGAGGAGAACTTAGCTAATAGCTCAAAAATCTTATCTAGCTCTGATTTAAAAGAACCCAGGGTTTTAGCTTGTGTTACAATAACAGGAAGACTATTCCATACTCTAACTACACGCTGTGTACAGAAATGCTTCATCAAATTCGTTTTAAAATGTTCTCCAGCTAATTTCCACTTATGGCCACGAGTTCTGGTATTTAAACTAACATTGAAATAGCCATTTGGCTGAACAGCATCCAGACCTGTTAGAATCTTAAACACCTGGATTATGTCCCCCCTTAGTCTCCTTTGCTCGAGGCTAAACAGATTCAGCTCAGCTAACCTCTCCTCATTAGACATTCCTCTAAGACCAGGAATCATTCTCGTTGCCCTACGTTGCACCTTTTCCAAGGCAGCAATGTCCTTCTTAAGGTATGGTAACCAAACCCGCACACAATATTCTAGGTGGGGTCTTACCAAGGAATTATATTATCGTAGCATCACTTGCCTTGTCTTAAACTCCACACACCTAGAGATGCAATGTGCCTTCTCGCGTGGTGTTCCTGCAGAGGGAGTCTGTGAGTGCTGGAGATTGGGGGAGGGGGCAGTGTGGCTATGTCTGCTCTGTGTTCCTCCAGACGAGCAAAGAAGCTGTTTAGCTCCTTTGCTAAAAGGGCGTTGCTGTTAACAGTGACGGTGTTGTTGCCTTTGAAGTTTGTAATGTGTTGTATTCCCTGCCACACCCACTGTGGGTTGTTGTATGTGAAGTAGACCTCTATTTTCTGTTTCTCTGCCTGCCTGGCAACCTTGATGCCCCTATTCAGGTTAGCTCTGGCTGCACTCTGTGTTCTTGACTGCGCTGTCTTGTCCTGTAGTATTGTATTGTTGCTCTTGTGTTTATCTTGCACTTTCTCCCTCTGTTTGTGCTCCTTTCACTCTGTATAGTTCTATCTTGCCCACACTTGTGTCATCTTGTGTTGTTTCTGTTTTTCTTCTTTGTGTTGCACCGTGGTCCAGGAGGAACAATGTTTCCTTTCACTGTGTACTGTGTATATTGCTGAAATAACAATAAACCCACTTGACCACCTGCCTCAATTCATCCTGAAGAGTTTTCCAATGTTGTTCAAAGGTCTGTTTGTTTCGAGTGAAGGACACGCCCCTGGACGTGCTGGATAAGGGGACCACAGATCAGTGTCCTCAGTCCTGCTTCTCCCTTCAAAGCTGAGAGGAAGATGACCCGCCTGCTGCTTCTGGTTTTGGCTTATGGAGCTCTGCTTATCTCCACAGAGGCCCAGCAAGATTACCACAGTCTCCCTGCACTCACAAGACGGCCATTAAACTCGCAGTCGAAAATGCTCATCAAGGAACCCGTCAGCACATGAATTTCTATAACATCCAGGGCCGTCCGAAGGTAACTGCTGAGAAAGTGTTTACAAAAGTGTGAAACTTTCATCATCTGCAAGCTGAACTAATGAGTATCACATTGATTTTGATGTTTTAATTTCAATGCATATGATGCTTAATGTCTCTTCACAATGAAAGTGATGGTTGTATATCTCAGCCCTGGTCAATTTTACCTTCTCACAGTTTCTCTCTGAATCTGCTGCAGTCAAGTCTGTGACAGTTTGCCATTTTTTGGGTGATTATTGTTTGTTATATTGCCTTTAAAACAGTTGTAGGCAATTTTGTATATAACGTGTTTATGTGATTTAGATCAGCAGTGAATACATTGACATTGAGATTCTCTTGAGAGCAACAAAATGTCCAAAGTCAACTGCAACAGACCATCGGGCTGACTGTATTTTCATGGACAAGAGGGTAAGTAAAGAGTCACTGTGACTGTGAGCATTGGACATATCAGTTAGCAAATTAATTTAGGTTCATGTTAACTTTTTTGATGCCCTGCGGGGGAAAGTTAGCCAACAATAAAGTAACAAATACATAGGTGGCCTCAAAGAGCCAGTTCCTTCACCTTATTCTCAAATTTTAGTAGGTTTACAGGCTTAAAGGCTGGATTACCAGGCAGAAGCAAATGCTAATCATCTGAGGGGTGACCTGTAGATTATGCTTCGAGCTATGAACCCTAGCTGGCCTTATTTAAAGACCTGTGGGCTGTACTACAAAGCGGGTTTTACATACCCAGAGTTAACTCAATCGAGCCAGGTTAACTAAAACTCATTGTTGAAATCAGCCTTAAATGGCAGTGTGGTGTTTTGTGGTGAAAGGGCAGGACTTAACTCTTGTTTTAATTAGAAAGCCAGTAATTAAACCTGGTCAGAGCAGGGTAGATGTGCAGTGTGAATTACCCTTTAAATTTACCTCTTTAAATAGTGAACTACAGGACCACTTAGCTTGATCGGAGGACAGTATTTTAATACAGAGCAGTGTTCAGTTAAACGGGATTTGTTGTTCATACTTTTAGATGAACTTGCTTTGTATAATATAGCCTTATGGTGACCCTGCTTTGGAAGCTCTTTCCTCTAAAATTGTTCTGTGTCATTAAACCCTGCACTCCAGCAGCTCTGCCTTAAATCATTAGATATATCTTTACTACACCTTCTCTCACTGTATTTATTGCCCACCACTCTTTAAATACTGTTTTTGTGTGTCTGTGTGTTTTTGCAGCCATTCATTAACTGTAGAGTTTGCAGCAGACGGTCTGGTAATGATCTTACACATCCATCAAATGACTGTGTACCAAACAAGAAAGTGGATGAAGTAAGTGTAGAGAGTCTTAGCATTATGGAAATGTAACAGGTGTGTGAATTGTGTCTAAACATGTGGTTAAACTTTGATTGTGTTTGTACATGCAAAAATTTGATCAGAGTACTGTTTATTAATGACAATGTTACTTTTAATCTGAACAACAGTGGCAGCACCAAGGAAAAGCTTGGGGGGGGGGGCTCTAGCTCCTCCTCCAATGACCATAGTACCCCCACAGCACCCCCAAAATATTGGTTTCATTTTTTCTTTAACTATCTGTAAAATCTGTATATTGTGTAAGACATTTTTGCGGTTTTTACAGCATACTTGTAGTGTATTTTTTCTTCAAAGTACACATAGAGGCTCTGTGAGCTAGACGTTAGAATTTCATATTTTATCCTATTTTATCCATGCTGTAGCTTATCGTGCTGTGTGCTTCTATACACCATCTACATAAGCTGAAAAGCTAAAGCACCCGGTCTAAATAATCTCACTCCCCTATAGCACCTGTAGCATTAAGTCACTGGCGCTGCCACTGCTGAATAAACGACTCCAATCTGACTAAACCGCTTAACTTTTCCTCCCCATGTTACATTTCAGGACAAACGACGTAATATGTGTCCTTCTGATAAACCTCTTCTCAGACCTAAAACTGCCTTGGCTTCCAAGGACACTAAAGAAGCTGAAGGAGACCGTCTGGCTGTTTCTGATGGCTGATGGTCCTGCAATGTGGACCAGAGGAGGAAACTGGGAGGGAAAATGCTTTGCTTTATATCATGCCCACCCAAAGCCCCCAGTGAGTAAGCCATAGGCGCCGATAGCATGGAAAAACTCCCAAGAAGGAAGAAACCTTGGGAGGGACCAAACTCAAAGGGGGAGCCCATCCTCCTGGGGCCGGCAAAGTGTAGGTGCAGGATCACAAAAAAACTTGACGAGAGAAACGAGAGAATTCGACTGTCCCTCACAAAAACTGTAAAGTTTTAGTGGCTAAATTGCTTTTTCTATGCCTTTTCAAACAGGAGGAGATTTGTTTGGCTATACGTAGAAATTTTCTATACAATTTAGACAGCACAGAATCATTAACCTACTTTAATGCATTTATTAATACAACCACATATTTCAC